>NC_090875.1:39772945-39775445 GCF_036669935.1 Montipora foliosa
TACTTTCAAACTTTCTTATGTTCAATGTATACTTTGCCACTGCTCAGTGACGTGACAAGTGACAATCTTGTAGAATTTTAACTCACATGACTACCCACGGATAAAACATCAAATTTAAGGGCCTTTCAACTGTGTTATGAAAACGCAAGAGTATACTTCCTCCTCAAGGAAAACATTTGGTCTACTGACAAATTGAATGAATAAAACGAAAGGCTTACAACGGGAAATCCGGAAAAAATAACCATCAATCTTATTGGCTGGTTTGTACTTAATTTGCTCTTTTAGAGCAAAGCAATTACAACAAAGCAATTAGATCATTGTTATTTTTTTCGAGATTCCAGGTGTAGGCCTTTGTTTCATTCATTCATCAGGCATTCACCAGCTGGGAATGTGGTCGATCGATGGAAACAGTTTTGCTGTCAAGATAGTTGTGAATTAGCACGCTATTACGAAATATCCGTTAAAAAAAGAAGACCTGTTCGTGCAAGATCTTCGTACTGGTGAATGTCAGAGATAAAAAAGGTTAGCATTCGCGTAAACTATTCCACGATTGTAGCTTCTACCGGTTCTGAAATCTTCAACGACTGAATAGATTGACATTTTTTCAGGCCAATGATATTTGCGATTTGGTTGTTTTATCAAAAGAAATTTTGGTATTATTACTGGGAGTTGGGATGTAGGGATGGTGCAGTGGTGAGAGCGCTAGCTTTCCACCAATGTGGCCCACGATCGATTCCCAGATTCTACGCCATATGTGGGTTGAGTTTGTTGGTTCTCTACTCGGCACCGAGAAGAATTATTCCTTTATTATTACATATCAGACTCTGAGAAATACATGAGAGCAACCAAAGCTGGAGTCAATTGGCATATGGTCAGCATGTGAAGAGAGGTTTTCTCCTGGTACTCCGGTTTCCCCTCTTCTCAAAAAGCAACATTTGACTTGATTTGCATTATCAAGTTGTTAATTTCAGTTTACATTGTCCCCAGTTAGTGCTCCAGCACTAGAAACAGTTCCTTCCGCGATGTGCCGGTTCAGCGCGTTGCAGCAAATTTGCATACAAGCCTTGTAATGCGTGGCTAAGCGATTTTCTTCTATTTTTTGTCCAGACGGTTTACGTCAAATCCCATTTATAATGTTTCATATAAACGTTTTGAATACAAATAGACCTGAAGATTTATCACTTGTTGTCAAATCACTGGAGGACTCTTCCCGCGCAAAATTATGACTGGCAGGCAGAAACATCAACTGGTCATTTGTGTTTTTTTTTTTTAATTTTTAAATCCTGGCTTTTCCACTTTTAGCTCTCCATCTTGGGTGCAGTCGACATAACATACCTTTTGGTCGTAAAACTGATTCTTGTGGTAACGAAACTACAGCATAAGATTTTGGCCTCTATTTATACACAAATTCATTTATGAGTCTTCGGATACCAATACGCCTTTGTAGTCCTTATCTTATCTAGTTACTAATGTGAGAGGCGTATTGAATTGCGAGCTAAGGTTTCAATGTAACAGAAAATAAGATCTACACCACTCCACCGTTTAAAAGGTACGCGATAAGAATGAAGAAAAACATTAGCAATAGATGAATGAATGATATATAGCGCAAGAATGGTGCTTTAAATAGAACCTAAATACGATAATATAATTCAGTACAAACTGCAAAAAATCCGAACATATTTACCGATGTGATAAAAATCAATATTAACTTCTTATGAACTGAGAGGAAAAATCTATAAAGGAATCCATCCCGTATTGACCGAGCAATAGCGAGGTCAATATAGCAAGTTTGGTTTGATATTTTTCCGTAAATTGTGATTGTCAAGAGGCCGGAAGTGATCACTTCACAGCTCGCACAAGTCCAGTCAAAAGTTCGACAGATGTCTAGTTTAATCTTGTGTCGCATTTATTTCATATTGGACTTGCCGTATTTTGCCGGGTCATTGGAAATCGTAGGATGTCTTGCAAATATGTTCATTCGTTATAATAATGTATGCATTTAATTCGACACGGCAGAAATTCGACGTTTGAATCGGTGCCGCATTTCTGCCGCAGGTTCGACACAGCCTGTCGAAATTGCGGTAGAAATTCGACAGGTGATTCAGATGTCGCACTTTCAATTGAGTTCGACACTGTAAAAGTGCGTCTTTTGAATCTGGCCTAAATCGTATTCCGTCAAAATATGAATTTATTTTTGAGACAGATGATTACAATAAGTTTGTTTCTGCGATAAATGATTACAATTTGGTAAGGTAAATTTGGTCGACATTTTTCAAGAATTAACAGCCAAACAAACTTCAATAAACTGCCTCGTATATATTGGTCTAGTGGACATATATTGCACTAGTCTGCGTGTGTTCATTACATTTAAGTCAACCTCGGCGAAAGAAGCGTCTAAAATTCAGGACAGTAAAAAACAGTTCTGTGAGGCGGGTGTTTTCCCGCGAACGTTTTTGATTGGACAATTAGAGGTTTCGCAGCTGCCTTATGCACCTGCCTT
>NC_090875.1:39782945-39787945 GCF_036669935.1 Montipora foliosa
CTGGGGAAGGGAGAGGGTTACTAACAAACACTGTACACAAAAATGGTAGTTTTTTGCCCTCCTGTTACAAGCAGGTTGTGGTTAGGATCTTTAAGTAGAATTCTAGTAGTGGTACATAGATCCCTTGATAGAAGACACTCCTGATACCACTTCCCAGCTGCTCCAATGGCACATGGGAGAATACTGATTTCAGTGGGGACTTTTATTTTCTTGTCATTCACAGGTTGCATTGTGAGGGAAAGAGCTGCAGGGAGGAACCCAAAGGAATTGTATTTCTCTCTAAACTCCTGTTACTATTTCAGTACTGCCATTTGTGTCTAGCAAGGCACCCTCACCTCAGTGTGACCCAAACAGGCACCATGCTTTCTATTGTGTCCAAGTGCAGCAGCTGTGATGGAACATACATTGGAAAAGCCAACCATACTTGCTTGGAAAGTTTCCTGCAGGAAATATTTTGTTAAGCTTTGCTATTATTTGTGCTGGTGCAACCGTGGGTAAAGTACTCCTGGTTTTTAGGCACATGGGTTGCTTTGTTACAACGAATGTACCTACTACTATCATCAGCGGCACCTTCTCTTCCCCAGCATTGTGAAGTTTTGGCGCTCTTATCAGGATGGCATTCTACAGTCATTAAAAGGAAAGGAGGTTGTGCTTGCTGGTGATGGCCGACATGATAGCATGGGCCACTCTGCAAAATATGGTACCTATACCATATTTTGCTGTACCATTGGCCTGATTATTCACATTGTTCTTGTCCAGGTAAAGTCACAAACTAAACATTTGGGTTGTATAAGCCCAAACACACTCTTCTTTATGAAACACCATTCTTTATGAATCAGCCCATGCACAGTCTGTAGACTTAAAAGTAATACCACTAAAGAAGCCACTAGTTCCTCATATGTGCAAAGGCCAGAATTTTGTTATCAATAATTATCAATTTCACTCTTGGTTCATTTATTTGTCAGGCCAATGAAGCAGGTAGCAGTTCTGGCATGGAATTTTTGGGCCACCAAAAGGCTTTGGCATTTTTGCTGGGAACAGGAATGGTAATTAAGTCCTTCATTTCTGATCGCCACCAGTCCATAGCTAAGTGGATGAGGGAGGAATGTCCCAAGAAGTGCAGAGAGTTGGGAAAGCCACTCATCGACCACTTCTTTGACCTATGGCACATTGGAAAAAGTAATTACAATAAACAGTGTGTTCTCATTATTATGATCAATTAATAACTGTTAGTAATATAAATACTATTATATTAATCAATATCATCATTATAATTATAAAGTATTGCAGCAGTACATACAATGTAGCTACTGTGTGTCATTATATAATAACCAAATCTATGCACACACTCTGATTGACCAATCAACTATGGTTTATCATTATTGTGCTGCTAAACTCATGGAAATTCTGTGCGTCATCTGAATTGTTAGATAAAAGCTATAGACCACAAGTTTCTATGGTTTAGGGGCATGGCAAATCATGCTGGATTTTGGAATAGCACTCAAAGAATTCATAAATCACTCACCTGTGGCTCGTGATACACGATTCTTCGTATGTTCTTCCAACATCCCCTGTGATTTATGTTGTTTATCCTAGCAGACAGGTGATAAGAATGAAGCAAACTATCAACACAAGGATATTTCTTTAATTCACAAGGACAAGCCCTTCCTTTCTAACAATTGACCAATTTTGATATTAAAATTCAGCCTTACACAAAAGACCTCATTACAACGGAATAACTACAGACCTCAGTACAAGGGAATAACTACAGAGTTTGTGGGGTTTATTACTCAGAGCCCTGTGCTGAGGTTTGCTATGTAAAGCTGACTTGTAATATATTGAAATTGGACTATTCAAATACTTAGTATTATTATTACTATACTCATCTCTTTCATTTCAGAAATCCAAAAGCTTTTAACAAAGCTTAGTAAAGAGAAAGGCTGTGAGGTTATTGGCAGGTGGAAGAAGGCTTGTGTGAGGCATTTTTATTGGTCAGTAACCTCAACGACACCAAAGCTTGGAGATGTCATACTGGCTAAATTCAAGGCCTTCCTGTATCACATCATAAATCAACACAAGGATTTGCCAAACGAGATCTTTAATAAGTGTGCCCATGGTATAATCACCACCCCGCGTCTTTGGATGACCAAAGGTACATGTATATATTGCCTCTTTCAGGTTAGACAGCATTTGGCATCACTGTGAAGTGATCACTAACCACATACTTCAAAATTCTCATTTGAAAGGATCAGTTGCATATGAGAAGTTGGTGGAAGCCCTCACTCAAAACTCATTGTTGAAAGGTATAAAACAAGCATCACCTGTGGCACAGACCAGCTGCTTGGAGGGCTACCACTCAGTAGTCAACCAGTTTGCGCCAAAAATGTTGGCATACTCCTACTTGGGGATGTTGTGCCGGTCAGTGAGAGCTAGTATGGTGTAGACAGAATACTGGGGCCAGACGCATGAAGCCCCTCTAAGTAATATGATGTATGCAAGAATTGTTTTCTCACAAACACAGTGCCCCATGGTTTTGATATCAGTAGCCTATTGTTAGAAAACAATACTCACGATATATCCTTAGTTGCAGGGGTTTCATGAATCTAGCCCCTGTTTGTACCTTGCAGATTATTGCTGTTACTATTTATTATTATTATAAAATATTATTATTATTATTACTGTTACATTGCTGTATTGTTGATGTTATTGTTTATCATTATCATGCTCATACTCTGCATAAATTATGTATAAATTATATGACAATTGCCAGTTTTTTGTTATTTAGGACTATCCTTGCAGCTATTCACTTTAATTATAACCTTACGAGGGAACCCAAGGTGGACAAGCAGGGCAAACCAAAGCTGAAGGTGACCTACCCTAAATTCAAACTAGGTGAAGCAACAGTCAGAGAAGTGAGAGTAGCCCAGAACTATGGTAAGTTAAAAAACTCATCAAAAATCAAATCCAATTTAATTGAGTGCATACAACTGCCATACCTGACTTAAGGAATTGCAGTCCAGTGGTTAGGGTGCTTGCCTTGAGATCCTTGGATCCTGGGTTCAAGACACATTCTAACTACTCGTTGAACTTTTTCCTGGTACTGTAGTCCCTGATTCAACTTCTCGGCTGCACTTGTAAATAGCCAACTAGCTTGTCTCGGCCAGTTGGGATTCTTACCAGTTGTTGTTGGAGGTTCTGTTCTATTGTGATTGTTTTGTTGGCCCTGAAAAGCCCCTATGGGAAGTGGCCAATAAAGTAAGTATGTAAATTCGTATCACAGTTTACTTGTAAACAGTATTGCCTTCATATTCTTTGTTTTTTCAGACTATGTCGAAGAACTGTATGCTACACTGATTAGAACACCAAGGGAGGTATTAAACCGCATACAGGATGAGCTAGCTGAGGAGACTCCAGAGGCCCTACACATGCTGCCTGATAAGGAGGATAAGGAAGCAGCGAAAAACAACTATCATCAAAGAAAAGCCAAAGAAACAGTTTTATGCCCGCCAACCTGTTCTGGTATCGAAAATATAATTACAAAAAAATAAAATAAAAAACATTAAAAAGTTGAGAAAGGACAGTAAGAGATTTATTACACACATCTATGATCTTATTCCAAAACGGCCCCTACTTTAGTGTTTTCTAGGCCCTTCTTCCCTGTTCAAGTTTCAGAATTAGCAAGGGCTAACAAACAAATGAATACTGCAATGGCCCTTTCTTTCAGTACACTTTTATTGCACCCTGGAAAGTAATATTAACAATATCTCTCATGTACTGGTCATTAAAAAGTGTATTTCTTCAAGTTAAATGGTGACTTTCTGGTGTTCTTTCCATTTACATGTAAACAGATGCAGAACTTCAACAGATACAACAGACCACAGTTGTTGGCCAAAGAAGGAAGTCACCCATGTGTAGAAAGTGTGGAAATCCAAGAAGAGGCCATAAAAAGGGCCAATGCAGCAGTACACATTCAACATACATGTAGTTCACAAATCAACATAAGAAACCCTACACTGTATTGTGGCTCAAGAAAAGGACTCTTAGAAAAGCATGGAAGAAGCTCATCAGGGATGGGGGATGTTGAATAGGGGGAATACTACATGTACACACTGTCTATGTTGTCATGCACTGCTGGTACATGTACATATAACTACTGTATTAAAGTTGGAGACAGACAAACAACAAAATAGTATTGGGTTCCATTATTTTAAGGGGATCAATGTGAGCCCATCAAGTTATGATGAATACATGGCATAAATTATACAAATACAGTGTGAAGAGTGCTTTCTACATCAGTGTTTTAGGGCCTGATTACATGAGCCAGGCTGGCCTGGTTAGCCAAGCTGGTGTCAGTTTGACGGGATCTAGGTATGTTTGTTAAATGCAATAAAAGTCAACTGTGTGATTACATGACAACCGGGCCAAGCCAATTAGTATTTTTTCACTTGATAACTCGACTATGTTTTACTGATATTTTTAAGGATGTATATTTTTGCAAATAATTTTCACTTTTAGCAACCATTTTCATATATTGATTAGTTAGTGCTGATAGTATTTTAATTTAGTGTCCCTTATTAGGAGGCCTTATATGGCCAGCTAGAAGGCTTTGACACTGAAATAAAGTTTATCATCATCATCATCATCATCGTCATCATCCTGGTTCTTGGCACACCGCGGCAGCCCGGCTAGCCGGACCAGCCTGGCTCGTGTAATTAGGCCCTTAGAAGGTCCACTGAATGAAATGAATGCCAAATATTGTGGGGAAATTGCATCACAATTATGACCAATTTCACTACCTGGCTATCTTCCTTCCTGCCAAATAATAATTACTTAACTGACAATGTACCTGGTATCCAATCTACACGTACTTACCGGCCTAAGCAATTTTGTCACTGCTACACACTAATCATCTTCCTCATAGCCCTGAAAATCCTCACCCGTTGTAGGAAAGGTCTTACGAATACTGTTGTAAACACAACAGGGAAGAGGAACTCTGTTGG
>NC_090875.1:39792945-39815445 GCF_036669935.1 Montipora foliosa
GAATACTAATTTTCTTTTGAGAAAGAAAAGTGAAAGTTAATCGAGATAAATAGCCGGAACAACTCAACCACAAGCAGAATATTTGTAACTATGAATAATTTGCATCTGCATATGCGACCAAATCGCTGGACAAGGAGGATACGTAGTTCTTATTGTACTTCTCTACAACTTACACGACCTTTTTCACTACAGTACTGTATTGTTTATAACAAAGCGTGACACGAACAGAGAATTAGCTGTCATCAGGTTTATTACGCAGAATCAGACTTTTTGAATATTGTGAAATGTGCGCAGCAACGGAATTATGAATACTCTCTTGTTTTAGACGAAGACACTGTATGAAGCCTTTCAGTTTTTGACAATGCTCCGCTTATGGCGGACTTTTCAAATAAGGCAGGCTATCGATAACAATCTCGATCGCTGTGATGTAAACCCAGAAACAAACCCCAATAACTTAAAACCGCGTTCTTGTATACGCTTCCGTATTCGCATCCTATTTATTGTTTCTATGTGCCTGCTTAAGTTAAATCGCTCACGATCTGGCTGCCAGAAGGTCCGAAAAACATTTCACATGTCACGACGACACGAACGAACACCATACTTTCAACTCAACTACACTTTCATATCCATTCCTGCCATGATTTTTTTAAAGTCTCTCACGACTTGACTAGCTGAAAGTCCGGTCGTCATCACCCGACACCATATTTTCATCTACACTTTCATATCCATGTTATTTCCTAATCCGTTTCTCATGACCTGACTAGCTGAAAGTCATGTGCACTTTTCACTTTTCCGGTCGTCAGGAAAAAGAATCGTGTACGGATCACCGGTATTCGTGTGCGGATAGCAATGTGATATAGCGGAAGTCATACTCCGTTACTCAGGACACTATACTGATCCCCAAATATGTCACAAAGTTAATCGTGTCGTAAATATTGTTTTTCTTTGGCCCTCTCAGTTTTATCAGAATTAGCTAGTAATCCTGTATACTTGAACTCCAATTTTGTATTAACCGTCACTTCTGAAGATGTATGCAGAAGCATACGAAACGTTAAGTAAAAGGTAATTTAAAAATGATGCTTTTACATCTGATGTTTGTCACCGCTGTTTGTGTATTATGTTATGACAAGTGAATTAATAATTTGACATAAAAGAAATTGGATACAGGAAGTTTTAAGTACCGCAAGCCAATTGCACTTTCGTTTGCCACACGGCTTATATTTTTTGGGCGTCAGCAAAACGAAACCAATGGGTATCGCCAGGGTAACTGTAACTTCTGGAGTGGATGCCACTTCGCCGAGTATAAAACCTGCGATATTCATCAAAACCTCGCAGTTTTTCCAGTCAAGATCGCTGTGGGTGAGCAAGCACGCACTCGGGAAATATCCGTTAAAAAAAAGAGGCCCTGTTCGGGCAAGATCATCGTATTGGTGAGTGAGTGTCCGAGATGAAAAAGTTAGCATTCGCGTGGACATGTTGAGAAAATATTCCACGATTTTAATAGCTTATATAAGGGCCTGACTGAGATTTTGAACAACTAAATAGATTGAATTTTTTTAAGCAAATAATTTTTGCGATTTGGATATCATTTTTGGTAGTTATATCAGAATACATTTTTTGTATTGTTACTCTATGTGCGAGCCGATGTGTGTTACCTAAACAAGCTTTGAGAAGGGCGACCACACCGGCTTGGAAAACGCGATGAAACAATAGGTCTAACGAGCAACAAATAAGTGATGTACGCTTCGCACGTGTGTTTTACACTTGTGTACATTTGTATGCCGCTCTCGCTGTGACAATGACGTGAATTCACCAAGTTTGAAGTTATGTGGAGGACGGGAGCACCGGACGATAAATTTTCAATTTTCTCTCTAATTGTCCACACCGTTCCCATCCATTTTATTCCCGGGATACTGATTAACACTTTTCATGCCGAGCGAATTGGAATAATCGCAAAAAGTCCCCTCGCGTTTTCCCTCCCCCTTCCTCCCCTTCGAGAGTCCGTAAAATGGAGAAAATTTGTCATGAACAATCAGAAGTGCGCGCAGTCACGCAATTGACGCTTCGTTGTTCGAGTCAAACTTTCTCCTAGAGTCGATTTTATCGCTTTTTCAAGTTATTAGATGGAAGACATGGCTTTTCGAAGACTTTCTGGATTGGAGCGTTGGTCAATTTCAGGTTTTTTTTTTGTTTTGTTTTGTTTTGTTTCGTTTTGTTTTTTTTCCAGAATGAGAAGAGGATTGGCTGTGGATTTTGAAATTAAAACCCACAACCCCCTTGGTTTTTCGTTAATTCTCATTGATAGCGTAACAGACGATTTCATTACAATAAGCTAGATCATCCGAATCCTTCGGTGAATAAGTCAGAGCTTGGTGCAAATGCGAACTCTTAAAATCAGAATAGGCCTTGCGTTCCTTGCATTTGCCGACACAATCGGCATATGGTGAAATCAGGCCTCCGTTTAAACCAGCGTTGCTGAATTGGATTGCCTGTATAAACATCGCAAATAAATAAATAAATAAATAAATAGTTGCTGCAAAAGCGGCTTGATCGCGGTACCAAACTTTTTCATTTAGATTAATATTAATCACTTTCATTTACATTAATAATCATTTATATTAAAAATCATTTAGATTAATAATCACTTGTTTACCCTTGGATTTCAGAGTAGCTAGTAGCTAATATCTCCACGCATTAAATATATGCAATTGTTAACAACCCCAACTTGCGGGAGGCAAATCAGTTGGCTATTTTACAAGTGCGCCAGGAAATTGAACCAGGGACTACCTGAAATAAATTCAATGAGCGGGCACAAACGTGGTCTTGCACCTGGGATCTCCAGATCTCAAGGCACCGGCCACTCGGCCTCTGTCGTGAACGGGTCTCGCGACAAATAATCACGCGCTTGATGTAATTTGTAATTTTAAAATTATTTATTTTCCTACGATTCTAGCTTGACACGTTGTTTCTGAAAAACGCACAAAAAAGGTCTAAAGTTCACCGAGATTATATTTCCAATAGCTTACGTTTCAAGTCTTAGGGTTCGGCAGTTCGGGTTTCAAAATCACGCAATGTAATGCTAACGTCCGCGACACCTCTTCTCATCACAAAATAACTCCAACATTCCACTCCAGAAATCTTCGAAAGCCATATCTTCCTTCTGAGAGAAAAAAAGATAACTCGAAAAGTGATAAAAGTGACTCTAGAAGAAGTGTTTTGACTCGAACAACGAGGCGTCAATTGCGTGACTCCCCGCACTTCCGCATGTTCATGATACATTTTTTCCATTTAACAGACTTGAATAGCTTCTACACAACTCATACTAGAAAAATAAGAATATAATTAAAAACTGATCTTGATTTGATCGGGAAAACTTTATGACAAACGGTGAAATTTAGTTCACAATAAAAGTTTGATCGGTCACTGTCACTCCGAAGTCTTTATTTTGTCCTAATTACCCAGCGTGCATCGTTTGGCCGTCGTCGTCGTGCTTGCATAAATTTTGGTCCCCATTATCGGGCTCTTGGCGTGGCTTGCACAAACGCACCCGCACGCTTTTGCATCGCACGAAAAATTCAACCTGAAAAGTACGCCCAATATTGCGTGACATGGGCACGCGACAAAAACAAACCCGAAGAGAATTTGCATCTGTCTTATGTAAACAGGGTACGCAAATTCCCATTTATGATGTTTGATATCGAACTTTTCGAATAGAAATAAACCTAAAGATAGATCAGTGTTTTTTCTCATATCCTAATTTTCGTAACTTGACTTGTGAGCAACTTAATCACGGAAGCAGATGCTAATTATGACTGGCAGATTTTGTAGACTTTTCGCAGCCTATTCTCGGTTTTCACATGAAGTCACGACCGCCATGTTGGTGCCCCTAAACAAAGAAAAGGCGGCCACGTTGGTGCCCCGACCAAATCCTCCGGGAATTTAACTCTATTATTATGCAAACGCTTCCTTTTGTTTTCGTTGAAAAACATGGCTGTTGATCACGTGAGTGAAAACCAGCAATTTTTTTTGTGTAGATTATTTGGCGATTTCTCAAAAATGCTAAATCCAAAATTGAAAAGTTTTAAAAGTTAAATCCTGGTATTTTCCCGGCTCTCCATCTTTAGTGCCGTCGACTTAAAATACCTCCTAAAAAAAGATTCTTGTGGTAATGAAACTACAGCATAAAGATTTTGGAATTTATACAAGGTTAAGTCTTTGGATACTGGCAATGCCAACCTCGTCCCCAGGGCGCTTTTCCCTGGCCAGGGAAAAGCGAACATGACTCGATTCAGGACTCAACTTTGTTGGAAGAGCGGCAAAACACTGCAACTTTGTTGCCTCGAGCAGAATTGTTGGTCGCAATGTTTGATCAAAAGCAAACTCCATCCAACACCTGATCGAACAAAAAATGTTGGACGAATATCATCCAACATGGGTGGCCAAACGGTCGAACAATGTTTGATCGAGCAAAGTTGGAGGGTTGAATCCAACTTTGCTCGATAGTTTGGCCAGGGATTTACTAACTGAAATAGAGAAAAAATCTCAAAATGAAGCCTTACCGTATTAACCGAGCGATTGCTATTTTACCTTTTGTGGTTGGTGGGTTGTGGTTGCCAGAAGTGATTACCTAACAGTTCGCATAAGTCCGGTGAAACTAAATCGTGTGGTAAAAATGAAGTTATTTCATTTTTGTGACACTTGATTTCAATAAATCATTTTTGGGATAAATGATTACAACTTGGTAGGGTAAATTTGGTCGACGGCCGAACAAATCCTCAATATAGCCTAAGTAGCAAGCTTTTCCGTTGAGCACAGAAGAGAAATAATGAGAAGCATGCAGGCTTTTTCGATGTTTTCATTTCTTGCTCGGTCAAAAGTTCTCTTCTCTGAAACCCAACGGAAACGCTTGCTACGCAGGCTAACTTCAATGAATACAGAGAAGAGCCAATTTCCTCGTATTGGTCAAGTGCATGGGCATATATTGGACTAGCCTGCGTGCCTTCATTACACTCAAGTGAAGCGTCTAAAATTCACTAAACCGCCTGGTTTGCAGGCTAGATGCAATACTCCCGCCATGAGATTTTTAGTAATATAGTGGAACCCCGCTCTTCGGACACCCGGTTAATACGAACACCCGTATATAGCGGACAGTTTCGTTTACCCGACGAAAAGATCATATATTTTCTCCAAAACTTACCCGGTTAATACGGACAATTTTCCGTGCTCCGAGTCACAAGTTACAGCGACTTAAGGTCCCAGAGTAGGCCTATGATTGTAACCGAATGTCGTATACATGTATTATTCAAAGCGTTTGTTACACTGACTTCTGCATCTTTTCTAATGTTCGACGGTTTCGTATTCTTTTCTGTAGCCCCAAGATCTTCCGAAAAACCTACTAATCTATCTATGATGATGCTGAATTGCTCAATCTCGTAGCCTTTGTGTCGCTGTTTCAACTCCCATTTCAGCGCTGCGTATTTGGCACTCTTACAATGCAATGCAATGCAATGCAATGCATACTTTATTGACCGCTCCCCATAGGGGCTTTTCATGGCCAATGAAACACAACAAAACGACGGAACAGTCTTTCCTTTGACGATTGTCTAGTACCCAGGGACAGCTCATCTCCACAATGATGATCTTCTCTTTATGGTTGACAACCCGAGCATCAATTCTGTCAGCTTTCAGCTCTGTGTTGTCACCACACACCGGTACGTCCCAAAAAGCTTCAGCCCTATCATTCTCATACTTGGTTTTGGTAATACTGGAAAGTGCCATGGTGGAATCTATTAGCTCCAAGTCTTTCAGAATTTCAAAAAACCAGGATGTTTAATGCTGCATTGTGTCACCATAGATACTTGTCCTGCGCTAAGGCAGAACATCTAGATATCACATGTGCCGGCTAACGATTCAAAAATGTTATTTCATAGCCACTAGCCACCTCTAGCTGGGCCTTCTTCTTACATACACTCGTGCTGGTAGTAATTGTTTGAAGGACAAGCAGTCCAGTTGTCCAGCTTATTACTATTACTATTATTATTATTATTATTATTATTATTATTATTATTATTATTATTATTATTATTATTATTATTATTATAAGAAACGATTTGTAAATACATGAGACAAGAGATATAAGTGATAGAAACCGACGTTTCGGTGCATCTTTCGCCATTATCAAGATTACACAAAGATAAAATGCGCTTTGTGAAAAGGCTAAGTTACGCAATTTGCATAAAAGAGTGCCAAGCTACTTACAGGAATACTTTAGCACGAAGAGAATTCGACTGTACATTCAATGCTGGTTTAAGATCTTGAATACACAGCATTTCGTTAACAAGGCAGTCAAATCTGTTCGTGCATTTCTTGATTACATTGAAGCGTGCTAAGAAATTGTTCAGAACAGCAGTGTTATGTTCTTTGCAATAATGTCTGTAAATAGATGACGCCTTTTGACGGTGTCCCTCAACGCGCGTGTGAAGGTGGCCTTTTGTGTACCCACCATAACCTGCATTGCACAGGTCACACGAATAAATAAACAACGCATTGCTGGGTTACGATGTTAGGATTGGGCTCACGCAGACGTAGATCTTGTTTAAGCTTGCGGCTAGTAAACACGGGTTGAATGGTCTTTTGCACCTTGCTGCTAAGATCTCTAAGTTGTCGTTTAACAGACACTGCAGCATCCTAATCTTTGTAGGGAATAACTATCCGGATGGCGTCATCGGTGTGCTGTTTAAGCCGGTCCACTGCGACTCTCGAGGTGATAAACCTGTTGATGACGGAATCAATAAGGTGATTCGGATACCTCAGCTTACGGAAAACGTCTCTCAGACGTTCACACTCTTCTGAGAAATGCTCCAGGATGACGATGGCCGGTGTGCCCGATCAAGCTTGGTGACGAGCAAGCCATGCTTTTAGCGGCTGTCCACATGCCTATGAGAGTGCAGGAGTAGCCCTGTGTTTGTCGGCTTAATGTAAACCTTTGCTTCAACACATGGCGCACGATTTAAAAGCTGCACCACAAGGAAAGGGAGCATCCCATTTTTCTCTACCTCCTTTCGGCTAATGTATTCATGTGCTCTATTTAAGGGTCCCTAAAAAGTCAACGAAAACTCCCAAAATTTTACCGCCACTACGTAGACGACACTCTAGTCAGGATGCTTGATCTGGCAGCAGCTACACAATTTTTGGATACCCTGAACCACGCCCATAGCGCCACGAGCTTTACTATGGAGTTAGAGAAAAATGGGATGCTCCCTTTCCTTGGGGTGCACCTTTTAAATCGCGCGCCATGTGTTGAAGCAAAGGTTTACATTGCGCGCACACAATACTTCAGTCGCCATTTTCGGTTACATCGAAAATGGCAAATTCTGTGACTGTCAAGGTAATCTGTTTACATCGGACATCTAATGAGCTATTTAATTCTCTTTTCCATGGAAAAATATGCTATGTTTATTAGAATTTTATTTTTTTATCATTATTTATGTATGGGTTTCTCTTTGCAACATGTTATTGAGTGGAAACGGAGATCGTTGTTGAGCAACACCTTCTTTTGGATTAGCAGCGAGGAGGGCCGCAATTGTTCAGTTGTGATTCATCGAAGAACAGAGGGCGTTTAACATTTCTGGAAAGTGGAGAAAGGATTTCTTGGACTTAGTGCAAGGAATCACGAACAGCGAATTCACCGTCGGATCGATGATTCTGGTTCAAATAATGTTATACTTGTCTTCCGCTAGAGCTGACAGCACTGAACACAGGCAAACATTAGAATACTGATCGCTATTACAATTTGTAAAAGCCTTTATCTTTTCGTTGTTCATTTCATTTTCTCACCGATATTAAAACTGAGTTTGTGGAACTAAGAAAGCTTGCGTGTGACATATTTTCATATTGATCTGAAAGTAAAAAAACTGTAGAGGTCAGCTTGTGTTTACTTTACACGATGAAGAAATTTTTGTTGGATAATTCAACACCCGTTTGAGGATTTGATAAAATTTAAAATGAAGAAATTCTAGGAACGTAGAATGAGAGATTTTATCTGATGCTACTAGTGTGTATTGCGATTTGCGAGGATCATGACTAAAACACCACACGTGTACATACGGGTAACATACGAGTAACATACGAGTAACATACGGAACATACGGATACATACGAATACATACGACTAATACGAATACATACGAGTAATACGAATGTTTTTCTCATAAAGGAAGCTCTAATTATAAGCCTTGCAAGCATTTTTCACGTCAGCAAACACGAACCCGGCTCAGTTTGAGGCGGGGGGGTGTTGATAGACCATCCAAGGATTTCGTTAAATTTAGTCACAGTAAAATAAATTCACATGGAGTGCAAAACCCTTAAGGCGGCGAAAGACGAGATACAAAAACCCTCAACTTGTGGCGCAACATTGTTTCGTTGCAAGTTCGTTCTGGTCGATGTTTCGCGTTTTTCACTTTGCGTGATCAACTTGACCCGCAAGAAAAACGTTGTTGCGGGCTGAAGAAATGCAGGGCGCTGAGTGGTTGATTTGCTAGTACAAGAGCACATTTGTTGCGCGACAAGTTGTGAGCGTGATGAAAAACGAGCAACAAAGCCAAAATTTGTTGCTCAGAGTAGATCCGCGCTCTACTTTTCACAACAACTTTCTTCAACCCGCAACAAATGTTTTTGTTGCGCGACAAGTTGATCATGCAAGGTGAAAAATGGGAGAAATCGAACCAAACTTGGAAGGAAATAATGTTGCGCGCCAAGTTGAGGGTTTTTGTATCTCGTATTTCGCCGCCTTTAGCTTGCGCAACAAGATAACAATATATTTTGGATGTTGCTCTCGTAGTTGATTATGACTGTCAGGACAGTTTACAGTTAAGTCACGTAAGGAAGTCAGAGCAGGTCTGTCATAATCTTTTACCCCATTTAAGCTTTCTGGCTTGATTTTGCACTGATTTTTTGCACTGATTTATCATAGGCAACTTAAGCTAAAATAGTGAAATCAAGATGGCGAATCTGATGACGTCATACGACATCAGCGACATCCAAAATATATTGTCATCTTGTAGCGCAAGCTAAGGGTTTTGCACTCCATGTGAATTTATTTTACTGTGACTAAATTTAACCACAGCCTTGGGGGGTCGTATGTATCCGTATGTTACTCGTATGTTAGTCGTATGTTAGTCGTATGTTAGTCGTATGTATTCGTATGTATCCGTATGTTCCGTATGTTACTCGTATGTTACTCGTATGTTACCCGTATGTACTCGTGTGGTGTTTTAGTCATGATCATTTGCGTGAGCCACAAATGAGACTATCTTTAGTTTACATTTACTGAGACTAAATACTGCTTATCGTCATTTACAAAGTACCGTGCAAGCAACGAATTAAACTAAATTAAACTGTCTTGCCTTGTTTTCCTTGCCAACTTTTTGGTTATCAAATAAATATAGGTGAGCTGATTAAAATATCTCGCACTTTGTCACGATTGTTTTTGGTTTGGTCACGTCCTAAGAGTAATACAACACCAAAACTCCCGGATGTCAACAAAAACATTGGTGTGGCTGACTAGGGTCCTTTAAGGGAGGCTTGAAATAGTTTCTCCTTTTTTCAAACAAATAAATATATTTTGCCCTTAGATACAGTTAGGGTAATTATATCAAGACAAAATTTGGCGAGGGTATTAAGTACCCGTCATAGATTTCTCACATCACATTTTCCTCCAAGATAACGTTACCATGTCAACGATATATAGCATTTCTTTAAGCCTTAATCAAGATATGTTGTCTTTTAGGAAAAAAAAAACGGGTCGGTGAAATCTTTCCATTCAGCGTTACCAGAAAATGTTAGAAATAATCTCTAAAATATTCAAAAATTCAACAAAATCTGTAGGTCAGTTTTTCTGGAAAACCAGTTTTTTTTTTAAATGTCTCAATTTTTTTTTCTTTCACCAATAGAATTGTTTTTTTTTTTTTAATTTCAAAGGCAAACGTTTTAAATAAATCTAAGCTAACATGCAAAAAAAAAATTTAAAAAAAAAAAAAAAAAAAAAGAAATCCCCGTCCGGAAGCAGAGATATAAACGAATAAAGTTGCAAAATCAGGAAAAATGAGGGCGTTACACGATCGGCATTATCGCATGCGTCACTTGCTCATTCGAGTGCACACGCGAGTGGAGTTACAGGCAAACACAAACGGATTTAAGTGACCATTAAACTGTGTGTGTACAATTTTCGTAGTTTTCATGAATAGGGGATGTCTATTTATATTACATATATATGGGAATTAGAAGAAAGGTGAGCGAAATTAGCGGTATTTGTTTATTTCTGGTGACTCATTTTGAATCATGAGCTGACGTGTGCAGCTTTTAGAATTGCGTGTGTGGCTTACACGCGCGCGCTCAGCTGAAAACCTTTTCGAGCCTCCTTACCAGCACTGAATATACAGTCGGATTCTCTTCGTGCTAAAGTATTCATCAGTAATTAGCTTGGCACTCTGTTATGCAAATTCGCTTAAACTTAGCCTTTTCACGAACCGCATTTTATCTTTATGTAACCTTGATAATGGCCCAAGATTCACCGAAACGTCGGTTTCCATCACTTTTATTATTATTATTATTATTATTATTATTATTTATTATTATTATTATTATTATTATTATTATTTATTATTATTATTATTTATTATTGTTATTATTATTATTATTATTATTATTATTATTATCTCGTTCATTCACACGATATGTTGTTAACGTGGTTTGTAAACTAGGCATCAAGCCACGACCTATGGCCTTAGGTGTCCAGTGTTCTTCTCAAGATTCTTGCCGTTCCCATCAAGGAGGCTTTTTGTAGTAATAACGTGCAATCTAGTCCAATTTTCTTCAACGATGTTTTCAAAGTCCCATAAGACCTTTACTTGATCATTTTTTATAACTCCCTCAGGATCATGATCATTATTATCTGCAGTATTCACGTATGGATGCTTTAATATTAAACGTGCATAGGGCGCAAAGCGTAGCCTATGTCCTCTTACGGAACGTAAGTCTCTATGTAAATGAACGTTTTAAAATGATAAAATACATTTCCTTACAATCCTTAAAATACATTTCCTCAAATCCTTAAAATCCTAAATCCTAAATCCTAGAATCCTATTAAAATAAATAAATAAATAAATAAATAAATAAACAAATAAAATAAAATAAAATAAAAAACCTTAAAATTGTCTAATACTCTCTAATTCCTAAATTTAAGTTCGTACAATTTTTTGACGGTGGCCTTGAAAGCCCGCGCTATGTTAAGCGAACTTAAGATCATAGCTTTTTGCATCCTTCTCAGAACCTCCTTTCCTCTAGCGCCCACAAGTCTCCTTATTGTTTTCTCTAAATCTTTAGACCAACCGCCTTGCACATCAATTATTATCATTATTATCATTATTATCATTATTTCTTGTTATTATTGTTATTATCATTTAAATGGGTAATTATGCAGGAGAGACGAGCTGTTTACTCGGAATATAGTCACTGTTCACAAACAACAAATTAGGGAGCGTATTTTTTCATATTTACGATTAGTGAATTGATAATAGGACTTCGTGTCGTACAATGGGCGATTTGCATGATGGCGGGGTCTGGTTCGGGTCTGGGGCCGGGGCCGGGTTTGTTTCCGAGTTTGTCTTTATGAAAATCGGAGTATGTTTTTAAAAATTGGAGTTTGTGTTGGAAGGACTCAATGTTGTTGCTTCTGTTATCGTAAAATTGGTTTGGATCAAAGGATCGGGAACATCCATCCTACCGTCAATTCGTGATCGTCAATTTATGATCATTTACGGCGTAATAATAATAATAATAATAATAATAATAATAATAATAATAATAATAATAATAATAACTGTCGCGGCTAATCGCCGTCGAAAAGTACAGCAACGATGCAGCTCAACAAGTGTTGTATTGTATTGGCTCAGTAAATATCCACCACTTGCAACCTCCACTTTGGTGAATAGTTGTTAAACAACATTAATTAATTAAATATTGCGATGTATATAGAGGGACAGTTTTGGCAATCGTTGCTAAAAAATATTTTCTCTCGGTTCATGCAGTATTCTACTACTGCTCCTCTAATGACTTTGAATTTTGCAGAATGTTCAGAAAACTCTCGATATTTCGATTGCTCTAAAGTCGGAATAATTAATTGCTTCAGTTGCGTCCAACTAACTATCCTATTAGTGTAAGTACTGGGACGGAACGACAAACTATTTGGTAAATTTCACTAATCGTATAAATGAGAAGAATGAATGCTTTGCTTATAAAGAACTTTCAAAGTGTTCTGCCATGTGGAAAACACAAGAATTACAAGAAACCAACCTGATAATATGCGGGTAAAAAGCGACAAGTGGCCAATCACGTCCTCAAAATTTCACAAATAAACCATATAAACATGAAGACGGTCACTTTGCATAACACTGGACCTACTCCCACATACGTAGGACAAACGCTGTGTTGTGCTTATAGTATCTGGGCCAGTAGATCATCAAAGCTTGCATTTTTAAATGCGAGGTTTGATGATCTACGGGAAAAATGTTTAAAAACATTTTTCCAATCAAGAACGCTGTGAATAAGCAAACACTTACTCACTATTATCCGCCAGAGAAAAATAGTGGTCGTGATCTCATTGCAACATCTTCGTATTGGTGAGTGTCGCAGAAAAAATGGTTGGCATTCGTTTCGCCATGTTAAGTAAATACTTACGTTTGTGGGCAATCTGCGTCGGATCCCTTGGCATCACGACACGTGGCAGCTGCATGGTCTCTTCGAAATTAAAGTGAAATTGTGCAAATTGAAATTGTAATATGCATGGAAAAAAAAAAAAAAAAAGAATAATTTTGACTGCGCAAGCTTTAATTTGCTGATGAAGTTCATTAACCTGATTTGTTGAAACAGGTTACAAAGTTTGTTAAATTCGCACTTTTACGAGAATATCGTTCAAAAGTCATTCAACTGTAAACTTGGAAACTTGTGAAGAGTTCATTTGTAATTTGCGCTTGTATTAACAGCTATGAATCATTAGGGACCTTAAGCAAGGACGACGACGACGATTACGAGAACGTTATTGCGTTCGAGGTACGAGAACGCAACCCCTAATTTGTGTTATAAGGGAAGTTTTTTCGAGATTGCATTTTCGTCGTCGTCGACACTCTTTTGCCTCGCTTTGAGGTGCTTGGTTACGTTTTGCCTCACTTTGACGAACTAACGCACGTGGTGATTTGTGCGTCGTCGGCGTTCATTATTCTAGCGTTTGGTGAGGTGTGATAATCTTTCATCGTTCATCGTTGAAAAGAGCTGAAAGATTGCTGAAGGTCTGTCAACTGAAGTCGGTAAAATTTTACTTTGGATTAAGCATGGTTCGTCACTGTGCTTGGAAAATGTGTGCGACTCCTCGCGCTTGCATCAAACCGGTTTGTTTTTCTCGGCGGCCGTTGTGCCACAAAGTGAATCTACTAAGTTGTGTAGCTCGGCGGCCGTTCTGCCACAAAGTAAATCTACCGAGTTGTGTAGCTTGGCGGCCGTTGTGCCACAAAGTAAATCTACCGAGTTGTGTAGCTCGGCGGCCGTTGTGCCACAAAGTAAATCTACCGAGTTGTGTAGCTTGGCGGCCGTTGTGCCACAAAGTAAATCTACCGAGTTGTGTAGCTCGGCGGCCGTTCTGCCACAAAGTAAATCTACCGAGTTGTGTAGCTCGGCGGCCGTTCTGCCACAAAGTAAATCTACCGAGTTGTGTAGCTCGGCGGCCGTTCTGCCACAAAGTAAATCTACCGAGTTGTGTAGCTCGGCGGCCGTTCTGCCACAAAGTAAATCTACCGAGTTGTGTAGCTCGGCGGCCGTTCTGCCACAAAGTAAATCTACCGAGTTGTGAAGCTTGGCGGCCGTTGTGCCACAAAGTAAATCTACCGAGATATGACGCTCGTCGGCGCCATTTCATCATGACTTGTGATATTTACGGCATTGAAATCAACAAACTGAATTTATTTTGTCCAAGCGTTCAGCACAGAAAAGTAATATTAGGTCTTTAATACCACAAGCTGAAAAGACTTGCAAGTAACAGTTTCATTTTAGAGTAATTTTCAGTAGTTGTCTACTTGTAGAATTCCAAATAAATAGTTAATGATTACGTCTAACAAGTTGTCACGTTCATTGATGCAGTACAGTGGAATTAGATCGTTATATCGAGGTATCGTTATAACGAGACTCCCGATATAACGATATTGCCTTAAAATAACCGAAAATATCTTTATATCGGGGTAAAATTAACATGTGCTTTTTTACTACTGTACATATTGTTTAATTAAACTTGTAATGAGTATCAAAAGACTCACAATTTGCAAAGCATTAGACGTTATCAAGGTTACACAACAAAGTCTGTGGTATGAATCGTAAAAGGGAAACAAAACAAAACAAAACAAAACTTAAACATTTGAAGTTGTATCTGTGTACTGATGCTGTAATATCGTTATATCGGAGAAGATTTTACGCTCGGTACGCTAAGAACTCAGCGTTATATCGGGAATATCGTTATATTGAAGTTCGTTATATCGGGGTTCTGTTCCATACATTTTACTGTAACTTTTGCCGGGAGATAGCATGTTTCTCTTTTTACTGGGGATATCGTTATATCGAGGATCGTTGTATCGGGGTTCCACTGTAATAACATTTCCCTATCGCACGAACCATCCACCCTCCCCCCTCAATTGCTACCTATACCAAACCTGTACCGTCCTACAAACATCGAACGCACTCGCCTAAGCTTCGATTACCCCTAGTCTAAAAATATTATTTCCCGTTACTGTAATAATTTTACGATTACTCCGTGTCGTGCGGCTTGGAAAGTGTGAATACACAATCCAAGAATAAAATTGATGAGAACGCTGTGGTTATTCAGATAGAAAATTGACAATTCAGCGTAATGTGCTCTCGTCCTCCACATGACCTCAAATGTGATCATTTCACATCGTAGTCAAGACGACAACGGCAAAGAAATGTATCAAAATGTAAAACGCACGCGCAGGGCGCGCTAAGCGATTGTTTTTTGCCACTAAATATGCAAATATGTGGCGTTCTCGTAGTCGTAATCGTCGTCTTTGCTTAAGGTCCCTATTTGCCCCGTGTTACGTGTGAAATGCACTCTGATACATTTTAACAAAGATTTTGGTTGACTTTTTCACTGAAGTATGGTACGCAATGATCCTCTTATCTTGCACGTGAACTGTCTGAGACAACCCAAATTCGAAAGTGATAAGGAATTTGTTAAATCCGTCTGTTTATTGCCTGTTCATGACATGCCTTGTTGAATGTTTCCTGCTTAATGAGCTCCCCATTGTCTATCTTTATTGCCGTCATTTTCAAATATGTTTCCTTTGTGTCTTTGTGAGAGGGTTTTTTGTTAGTTTTCTGCATGGTTTCGCGCATTGTCTGTATCGAAAGTCAATCAATCGCTCTGTTGTTGCTAAGCCAGATTTGTCCAATTAAAAGCTCTTAGCGTCTCTAGGAATCAGTTCTCTCGTCTTTTGGTTTATTTAGTCGTTTACAGCTCTCTCATCGGTTTTTGTCCGTTTCGTCCACTGTTTTAAAATGTACTTAATTATTCTTTTATCAACCGCATTTCTATTACATTAAAGATTTGGTTATTTTACGTCGCGCAGGAGTAATGGTTTGTAACTCGATGTAAATCTTAATTATGAATGCATAATCTGCACGCTAGCACGAGTTTCTGAATTCATAGACATCCCTGCATCGCAAATCTTCGTAAACTGATCTGATTCAAAGCTTTTTGCTATTCACTGTGATTTTACGAATATGGGGCGACTTTTTAAAACATGCAACTGAAAAACATTGCAATAAAATATTTGTTCAGTAATAATAACACACAAGGAAAATTAAGGTAAAAACGCGTTAGAAACGGACGACGCGTCGACGTTCAAATAACGTCGTTATCAAGTCACAAAATAGAGAGAGATCCTGGGTACGGATGTATCAATTCTAGATAGAACAACAGTTGATTGAAAAGGAAACATGGCGTCTAATGATCCATATTTCACGACAAAAACAACATCTACCGTTTGCAAGCAGGCTACGACGATATTTTTATATTTATTTTCGTGGGCTTTTAAAAGGCAGCGAAAAGGAGGGTGCTTACCAATTTCAGAGTTCGTATGTTCAACAATGCGCTGGTGAAGGTGTGGAGTTGTCTATCCAACATTATACGCATCACTAAAAATAAGTAAACCTCGCATTGTTGATTCGTGGTTGGATGCATTAATTTTGTGGTTTTGACTAACTTCCCTTACATTCGAGAAATTATCACAAAGTACATTGGTGGTTTTCAATTGAGTGTCATAACAAAGCCACAAAATTAAAGACTTTGACCAATTACAGGGGTAGGTGCAAACTTGGAAATGAACCAATCCAAATTCGTAACAATTGCATGCAATTTGCTCAAAGCGCGGGAAAATACAGCGCTTGCAAGTCGCGCAGTGGTTTTCCTTCTCATTGGTTGATAAACTAGCGCGAGATGTTTACACCAATCACTAAGCGTTGCAATTGCAATCGCGTAATTACTTTTGACAGTCATTTGAAAACTTCTTTAAGCACTCCTCGTTCAAAGTTATGCCTGATGACGAATTGATTAAAGCAAAATTCAGTCGTCTGATGTTAACTGCCCGTTCTTTTCTTCCAAATTCAGGGGGCAGACAACACTGCATGATCAACAGGTTATGGAAGTGAACTTAGTTTCTTCTGTTGGGGATACTGAAAGAGCCACGGAGCATACTTGCACCGCGGGGGAGATGCGTATTTGGAATTCGATAATAAGGAGGCAAGTGACAAGGCCGAATTATGTCCAGCTGGTATTGCTATATACATACTAAAACAGTGGGTAGCGTTGAAGGTGCGCTCTGCTTGGCTACTCAGACTTCAAACATCCTTTGCTATTGATCTCCGAGGAACTCGCGCGGGATCTGCGACCGAAAATATTGTCATCGTTGAAATCGTATTTTTCTGCAATATTATCTCTTTGTTTTAGTATATACTAGAACAGGAGTTCATCAAGGGGAGCCTCTGTCTCCACTAATTCCTTGAGTCAACCTTTTTCATAGTAAATTTGTCTTTTAGGAACACGTTTTTTCTCGCTAGAGGTGTCATATTTCCCTTGACACTGAGATGGCTAGGCTCTGTTTTGATTGGCTTTTAACACAATAGGCGTGCTGAATCTCCTAACAGACGCATTCTATAAATAAATCTACTCGGGAAAGGGTTGCCTCCTAGGCCAAGTATGGGAGATAGAGGCTTCCCTTGATGACCTCCTGACCAAAAAAACTCAGTATTTACCTCAGTGTCGGTGACCGCTTTAAGGCTCAGTTAATATCCACCGCTATAGCCACTTCCATTTCGGTGAATAGTTGTTTATTATTATATGGCTACAATAGTACGTGCGCTCTGATTGGCTGCTGAGCGGGGAAGTATATTTCTTGTAATATCTGGGCATTATGAAAAATTTTCTCGGCTCGACGGCTCTTGTTGAGAGTAAAAGCTCCGAGCGCGTGGGCGAAAACAACAAAGAATATGGATAAAGTACAACTATATTTTTAATAACTGAAAGAAAAAATAGCATACAGATACTTCTTTAGTATGAGCAACGAAGAGAGCGAGTTTTATCATTCAAAGGAAGAAGAACAGGCCAAAACTGAGCAAAAAAAGCCATATAATAAATAACTTTTTAACCTCGTCGGTTCGGTCATTACAGGAAATCTCAGACCTCGGCCTTGATGTATCGGTCTGAGATTTCCCTGTAATGACCGAACGGACGAGGTTAATAAGCGCTATTTATCACATGCTTTCTATATTGGTCTGCGTGGTATATTTAGGTTTGTAAAAGTTTGAAAAGTTGTACAGGCCTTCTCAATGGTAATGATCTATTACAGAATTGACACATTGGGCCCTTTATAGATGGCGATCACATAGCACAAAGACCGCCATACTAGAGAGCAAATTGCGCACTGGGGCATCTAACACAAAGCACTCCAACTTAAATCATAACTTTCTTCGTTTTAGATGTCCCAGACCGCAATTTGCTTTTCAGTATGGCGTCGAGTTTTTGTATCATGTGATCGACATCTGCAAAGGGCCCATTAGCCCACTCCCCCCCCCCCCCCCCCCCTCTCCCCCTCATATTATATCATGGAAGGAGATTCCATTTTTCTATTCGACAGTTTAATTAGGGAGTGAATACAACGATGACGTCAACCGCATTTGGGGGGGAACATAAGTTCTGCATGCTATGCACCTCTTTACGAGGGATCAAAACTCCGGCCGGACCAACACCCAGGGACTTTAAATAACTGAGGAAAAAGTGCAGCCTTTGTAATGACATCTGCAAAGAATTAGACTCTCTAATCTTTTCTGATAAGAACGGTAAACCGTAGGCCCCATCTGACAACCCTTCAATGTTCATAACCCTGTGGGACGCAAAAGAATTAACCTACACTCTATTTGCTTGGATTTCCCGGTATTGTGGTCTCTTCTCTGTGGTATAGGTAGAGGGCGGCAAGTTGGAAAACTGTAAAAGGCAAATTGCGTCTCCTTCTCTAAATGAAGTTAGCATATCCTATCGTATATTCTGCGCTGAAGATGGCGCGCTCTCTCTCCAAACCCAACTTGTGCTACTCCAGTCTGAGGGGATAGACCGACGTTAAACACCAGGCTTCAGCGCAATCCGCCAGATAAATCACTATTCAGTTAATAAGGCATACCGAAACCAATTGCCCTATCCAATGGATAGTGATTTATTCGGTGAAAGGTGGTATCCGCCCTTTTGAACAACTAGTCCAGGGTTGTGAGCTCGCAAGACGTGACAACCCCAGACAAATCCACGTTTTCACTAAAACCGCTGGGCAACTAAATCTATTAGGGGCATAAACCCCGCCTTCCCCCCAAGGCATCATCGAGAAATGCATCTCAACAGGATTGTTTCTGGTGACTTTTTACTAATCCTGGAAAATTTATTGATAGGTCCAATCCTCGGACAGCTTATCTGAAATGGGGATGTCCAAATGCCACCAATTTTACTTTCTCAATGACCGAGATTTCTCAACATATGGAAAACCAAACACCAATCTTTAGTGATGCACTGTGCAATTATCCGCAAGGAAGGATGGTGGGCATAAGAATTTATCCCAGGGGCGTGGCAAGTGGAAGAGGCACCCACGTGGCACTTTTCGTTCATATGATACAAGGAGAGTACGACAATTTCCTACCTTGGCCCTTTTGTGGTACAATCACTGTTAGCGTCCTAGATCAGAGTGGTCCCGGAGGTCGCGACGAAATCAGTCGAGTCATAAAGGCGATGCCACATCTGTCAGCCTTCCAAAAGCCTCGAAATGCGATTTCCTGCACCGGGTATGGCTTTGAAAAGTTCGCTCCAATCGAGAAGTTTTTTGGTCCTCCAGTTGTGAAAGACGACAAAATGTTCTTGAAAATAGAATTTTCAGGTTGTGCCTAAGGCGATGCAAATGTCTGTGAAAATATGATATTTGAACTGCTTAAAAATTAATGCTTAAAAAGTAAGAATGCATTACTTGCAACTAGTCCTAAAAGACAAACAGTGACGTCATGTACAATTGCTGCTGGACGATCTTTAGTTTTCGTCCACCGACATGGCGGAGATGAAACGTGAACTGAAAGCAGCAATTGATTAATACATTTCTGGAGTGTTTACATAGCGTGCAGTGAATGGCTCATCCTCGATTTAGTTACAATAGTGCAATTTGCTAGAGACCGCGTTCCTTTTTAAGTCCATATTGGACCATTCCATTTGGTTAATTTAATAGAGACACTACCGATAGCTAAAACTACTTAAGTAATATGATCATCTTAGTATACTTGTTTAACACATTGTCAAAGTGTAGATTTGTAGGATAGTATTTAAATTGGGCGTTTATATAAATATATATTTTGCCCAGAAAGAACGATTTTTTAAACTTAGTTTTAGGTTTTTGGTCATTTAGTTGGCCGGTGAAATTTTGATAAAGATTACAAATTTTCTGGTATTTTTTCAGTAAATATTTTATCTTTTATAGCATTAGTCCTTTTGCGTTGTTTGAGCACATTTGTGCGCACTTTTGCAAATGATATACATATATTTTTGCAATTAAGGCGGATAACTTTATTGAAACAACCTAGTGATTCACTGTGCGGAGTACATCTGTTTAAAAGTCCTTTTCGTGCATGGCGCCACAAACGTTCACCCTCGGGTTTCCCAAAATGCCTGCACTCAGCATTAACCAATATAAAAAATACCATAATACTCTTACGTCCAATTTTCTTTTTGGATTTCAATAACACTTGTTAAGATCTATATTTCCTACATAATCATAAACCGGGGCAAAAATACCTTTGAATTAGTAGCCACCGTTCTTAAAAGGCCTTGGAAACTGAGCACAGAACTGTTTAGTGTTGAACCAAATGTCGAGAGCATTTAAAAAGGTTCTTTGATATGGTTAAAGTGAAGAAAATCTTCTTTCATAAAGAAAAAAAAGTGTTGAATAGCAACACAGCCATCGAAGAGGTGATTTACGTGGTTAGGGAGTGGGCCTACTGGTTAATTTTCTTTCACGATGACAGGGTAGGGGAGCCTATAACTCCACTTGAAACCCAACTAAGGATCAAGTTCATGATGCACGACCGTAATCAACTTAGCGGATGACAAGAAAGGATCCTCGAAAGATACACGTTTGACAAGTTTCAAACTTCGTGCAACAACTCCCAAAACACACAACAACATGTAACAGGGTGTACAAACGGACGCAACATGTAACACCCAACAATGTTGGGAGTTGTTGGCCTACAATTTTGCGTCCGTAGCTGCAAGGGGCGTTACACTGATACTGAGATTTTCAACGACTGAAAAAAATCTCTTTTTTTTTTTCATGACCATAATTTTTGCGATTTGGATGTCCTTATTGGTAGTTTGATCAAAGGACATTTTTGCATTGTTACTCACGATGTTCTATGTGCGAGCGTATAGTTATCAGGCGATTATCGGGTCGCACAAACGCACGTGTGCGTGGCACTGTTTACGTGACTGTATTGCAATCATAACCTGAGAAATACCGTCACCATCGCGACACCTTCGCTGCACAAACAAACCGAAGTGAATTTGTACATCATCTTTCTTATGTACAGACACGGTACGTAAATTCTCATTTACGATGTTTCATATAATAAACCTTTCGAGTACAAATAAATCTAAAGATAGATCAATGCTTTTCGCATATCATGGCCATTTTTTGTAACTTGACTTTTGAGCAACTTCTCCCGCAGAGTGCAAAATTATGACTGACAGGGAGAAAACATCAAATTTGAAAGAACTTTTTGCTTAATCTTTCATGTTGATTATTTTGCCAATTGAAAACTCGCCATTTCTTATTTATTTTTAAATTTCAAATGCTGGCTTTTCCATCCTCTTCTTCTTTGGGTGAAGTTTGCATGAGATACCGGTGGGTCGTAAAACTCGGATGACAGGTTTTTTTCGAAATATACACAGAAATTTCCCTAGTGCGCAAGGAGCCAGTGCGAACGGTCCGTGTATTCATGTACAGGAGATTCTAAAAATAAAAAGACGCGGGATAGGGTTAATTCAGATTGTGACCTGTATTGTTGGTTTACATATCTTTGGTTGATCCAAGTGGCCGGAAGTGATCACTTCACAACTCGCAAACGTCGAGTAAAACTAATTTGAATGACGTCAATCTTCAACGACGACCAGTGAATACCGCAATTATCTCGGAATTGTTCCGCAGTGGGCGTAGATTGACCTATATTGTGCTCTATGATATTCGCAAACAATCAAACAAGTTTTAGCCCGAACGCCCATTCGTCTTCACAGAGGTGTATATAAAACGGAGCACGAGTATCTCCGGCCATACTGTGAAGCCCGTCAGAGCTGGAAAATCTACTTTCAGATTTGAACTATCTTCAAACAAACAATCAGGACGTTCAACGGATTCGTAAAATTTCAACATTCGAAGAATCATCCATAAGAGAATATGGCCAGATTTTACAGGTAGGAGTTTTTATTCTTGTGGTACACGTTTCAGTTAAATGCAGGCCTTTGGATTTTACAGATTGACGGCTTTCAACTGCTGTGGATCTTTTTTTTTTTTAAATATGCGGTCCTGCTAAAAGGTTTCTGTCGGTCCGCATACTTAACTGCACGTGTGCAGTGTTAATTGTTTTGTGTCAGTCGTTCCGAGGAAATGAGGTGGTGAGTAGTTTCTTTTTTGACGCATCGGTAGCAGCTATTTATGGCGCGTAAATGGTTGATACGACATCACTTATTGTTATGACGCGCTTAGATCGCACCTCACAACTCCTAACTCACAAGGCAGTGACATTTGTAGCCTGAGCTGGCGGTATTGTTGGCGCAAGAGGCAAGTTGACGAGCGGCGAAGCCACTTGGAGAAT
>NC_090875.1:39820445-39839000 GCF_036669935.1 Montipora foliosa
CCCTCAGAGATGAAAATTCTACCGCCAGATTTGAACTATCTTCAAACAGAAAATCAAGACGTTCAGCCGATCATCGGTTTAAAATTAAGAGCATTTCAAGAATCATTCTTAGGGAGAATATGGCCCGATTTTACAGTTAGGAGGTTTTATTCTCGTGGTACACATTTCAGTTAAATACAGGCCTTTAGATTTTACAGATGGTCCACTTCTGTGGATCCCATTTTTTCTGAAATATGCACTCTGACGTAAAGTTTTCTGTTGGTCTGTGTACTTGTTTCTTGAACTGTGCGTGTGTTAGTTGTGTTGTGTAAGTCAAGTGCAAGTAGTGGTTGTGTGCGTTACTGACACTCGATTTTCAGCCACATAGGACAGAAGTATAGATGAAGCTCAACTGGTCCAAGCGAACGTTGTACTTAATCCCATAAAATAAATAATCAAGCAATCCGGATAAGTTACTTGCAGTACGCTGAGATTCCTCTGTTTAGTGACCTTCTTTTATATTTCCGTGTCTATGGCTTTCGTGTGAAGACAATTGTTTTTCGCCCCGTTGAAAAAAGGACGATGACAGGATACCTGCTTAGACGACCGTCCTGTCAACTCCTTTTGACCCAATGCAAATATTTTTATATGAAATATTTGGGTTTTTTAAATCCATTTTCTTCACCGCTGTGAGCAGTTTCCGTTCGATGACCACAAGTGTCTTTTGTAGTTTACAGTTCCTCTGAATCTTCGTGGTCATAGTACTTAATGGCAAGGGGAGTATTCTCTTTTTATGAGATTGAGAAAAAATATTTATATTCTGTTGATTTCGGGTGATGCTCTGCTAACAAGAAAACCCTCGAGCTAAGTAGTAATTGCTACTGTGACTCCTACCTTTTAAAGTGCCCCTGTGACCAAAAAAATCAATTCTTATTTTTCTCAGTTTGGATTTCAAAACTATGTTAACTGAACACAAAGCGATCAATGTTTTAAGCCTTGACGTGAAAGGCTCAGAGTTTAAGAATGCAATGCGTGTGTACGCCGCAGAATTAATATGCAGAACGGGAGTTTTGGGCTTTCAGACTTTAAAAAACTGGCGTTAACGTTTGCATATATAATAAGGTGCATTCACACGCTGAAATTTTAAGCTATTGAGCCTTTGACGTCCTTTTTCCCTGGATCCAACGCTCTGACGTTCAATTGGTCAGTTTTGAACGTGAGTAATGGCGGACCGTGAAATCCAAAACCTACCCTGAAAGTAGACGGCCTTTGGATAAAAATCAAAGCTCAAAATTTTGTCAGTCAGGTGTTAAGCAAGCACACTTTCAAAATCTAAAGAAAAAAAAGAAAATGCTTTTTTTTTTCTTATCACTGGGGCACTTTAACGAGATCGACGAACGCGCATTAACAACGATCGCCAAACCGAGAATCTTACACGACATCACCTGTTCGGAACTACGAAGGTCCGATATAACAACGACCGATTGCTTGTATCCGCTTGTTTGCTATCTGTTCTACTACAGAATATCAATCTATTTCGTTCCACGTACATATTAGCCGCGAGTGTAAAAGCTCATACAGGTCTCCGTAAAATGCAAATCGTTAGTTTGTCCATAGTTAGTAGAGGGACTGGTTATGAAAGTCGGCAATCTTCAAAGACCAATGTCTTTGTTTTGATTTTTGTCTAGTCACGTGATCTCGACAGTGCACACATTCAAACGGCTTCGGTCGAGTAGTTTCTTGTGGTGCGATATTTGTTAGAAATATAAAAGTTATGCCAGGGGCTAATTGCGCAGTATTTGGCTGTGGTTCGTGCCGAAGAACCAAGGGAATTGGTATTTGGAAGCTGCCTGTGGCAAAAGATGAAGCTCATAGAAAATGGCGAGACGAATGGTTTGGTGAGATAAAAAAGACAAGAAAAATGGATCAGAGCTTCAGGGAACAGTTGAAAAGCGATAGAATATATACCTGTGAGAAAAAACTTGCGCCTGAAGATATCGAAACATGTAAGTAAGTGTCTATATTGTCTCGTTAAATTTTCTTTGAGTTAGTTTTTACCGGTCAGTGTTGTTGTTGTTTGAAGTTCGGTCTGAGAGTGGATATGGTTTTGGTTCTGAAAGTTTGACAATTTTATACTTTCTTTGATAGATCACTCTGCAAAAAGGACCAAAAAGAAGCCCAAATTTGCAGCTTTGCCTATTATGAATATGCCTAGGAAAAGCCATGAAACAAGCAAGCCTTCACCACGTCCCGAACGTTCGGTTGTAAAATGTAACGAGGCGAATTTACCACACAGCTGCTACAAAGGATTTTCAGAGCTCTGTTCGGGAGTTAAAAGCCTAAAAAGCCTTGGTGATTGGAGCCTGAAGATCTTTGACGACAGAATTCTGCTTAAGAAAATGGTGGATCCGTACGTACTGCCACATCTTGAAATTGTTATGGATGAGAGTCGTGGCTTTACTGTGAGAGTTTTGGCGTTCCTAGTTACCTGAAGATCATCCTTTGTACCTGTATTATTGTAGAACAGTTCGAAAAATTACTGTATCTAACTTACTAAGGCAATTGGAGGGGTACAAGTTGTGTGATGGAGTCTCTACAATGGAACTCAATGGTAAATTGCATCATCATGTAATATCATTGAGTCATGACACGTTTGGAGGAGAGGAGCACTGAGCAGTTTCCACATAAGGGATTCTAAGTTGTTGCCCGGTTTATTCTGTTTATGAGTATCAGGAACAGGGACTTAGCTGCCTTTAAGCCATTGATTAAGCCCTGGCTAAACAGGAATTTGATGCAAAAATAAGCACAATTTAGTCGTAGGTGACTAAAAAGAATTTCTATAACTACTGATTCGTCTGTGGAGTTTTGACTCTAAGCGCTACGACCTTCACGGGTGAACTAGCAGTCAACCGCGCATGTGCGTGTTGTTTTGGTGTACTTTTGGATGTTTCCAATAAATTTTACAACGATCCTCATTCGCGGCTCGAAAAATATCCACAACTATAGCCACCTCCACTTCCGCGAATAGTTTTTAACTGACGCTAAAATATCATCCTCTCAGTGCTAATAAATTATAGCATTCCTTTTTGCAAAAGAACTCGTTCTTTCCTGTTTCATTTTTTTGGGATAACTTTGTAAAAATGGAACATTTTAACAAGGTCAGCGATCAACTTTGCAAATTACTATTCACATAGAACTTTGACAAAAGGGGTTGACATCAGGAAAATCAGTATTGCCAATAATAATCAAGGAGCACTAAATACGCACCTTCAGTTTAAACAAGCCTCTTTCATTAGTCTAAATCCGCTTGTTTTGAATTTGCGCTATATAAATAACCTGTTACCTGTTACCTATCCTCCGCGTGCCAGGTGGCACATAGGGCCTCCACAGAAGCTTTCCATGTCTGTCTGTCTACCGCAACGCCCCGCACCTCTTCCCACGAACCCCATCCTCCTTCTTTCATCTCCCTCTCAACGGTCCTTGTCCACGTTGTCTTTGGTCTCCCCCTCTTTCTTTTTCCCTCCGGTCTCCAATTTAACGCCGTCCTTGTATCACTCGCTCTGTCCTGCCTTAGAATGTGGCCAATGAACTTCCATCGTCTTCTCTTTACTTCCTGACTCACTGGTGACATTTCCGCTCTGGCTAGTAACTCATTGGTGGTGATGTGATCTTGCCAACGTATGTTGTGAATCTTCCGGAGGCATTTGTTTTGAAACACGTTGAGAACGTGTTCATCGCTCTTGGTCATTTAAATAAACATTATTATTATTATTATTATTATTATTATTGATCTTTTAATTAATCTCCTAGGCTTAAGTTAAATCTGAGGCACATTTTTCTTAAGCGTGACAAAGGCAGTTCCTTCTTCCCTGGCAACATATTTATCGCGACAAAAATAATAAAGTATTGAAGTGGTTTCGCATTTCTCTCAGCGTGAGTTTAAGGCGACATTAAGTGCTAAAAAGGCAGTTTCCAGGGTGTCCAAAGGCACACGTCGATCATATAAAGGCGTCAAAAGAGATCATCTCTTACAGTTACTAATTTGCATAATTAGGCTCAGTGTGGTAACGGAAAGCAAGGGAGAAAGCTCTAATGTTCTAATCAAGACGAAGACTCTTGGTATGATTAAAACAACCAATCAGACAAAAGTCATGCAAGGTGTGTTTCCGAAATTTCCTCCAAGTATAGTCCTAGCACAAGGAATTTTCTCCGAAAGCAATGGATCTCAAAATCGTGATTGTTGTCGCAGTAAACAATGGCCCAAATTAAATGATTTATATGTGATTAAATGTATTTCTTGTCACCAGTAGCTCCTGACTTAAAGAGTTCCCTGGTATTGTTGCGTCGTACTAGTGCACTAGAGCCTGAAACCACGAAGGAGAACTAACAACGCATATAAAGCGGATCGATCAATTCTTCAATTTCTTCTCCTTACCAAGAGTTTGTCCATCTTTCGCACAATATACGGAATTTACTAAATTGCCGATGGTTAGGCTGAATATTTATTAAAAAAAAAAAAAAAAGAAAAAAGAAAGAAAAAACAGAAGCCCTTGAGGGCTTCCCCATTGACGAGTAAAATCGTCTGGTGTTAGACAGAGTAAAATCTCCTGGCGTTAGACAGAGTAAAATCTGTAGTAGTAATTTGCATTTCTGGCGGTGAAAGGGTTAACGGAAGCGTGTTCGCAATCTCCTCTCAGAACAGGCGAGTAAGAAAGAACATTAACTCTAGTTTCCGGTCCTTCAGTTGTCAGTGTTATCAAAACAAGCCATTTCAGCGACCCTCAATGACCCTTTTGGATAATGTGTTGTAAGTAGTTGTGATATAATTGATAGCCACGACTCCGGCACGTGTTTCTTCGGCCTATCCATTAAAGTTTTCCGTATCCCATAGCGCCCGATACCTTGGTCAAAAGTTGACAGTAAGATCTTATATCATGGAACGTTCTTGAAATTGGCAAAGAAACCTTTTTTAGATTACTTGGTTTACCAAAATTGCTATACTTCAGGAAATGCCAACTTAAAAATATTACGTCTCCGACTTCAGTGACCCTACACGGTTGGCTAAGTCTTTTCTTGTCGGTTGCGATTTCCCATACATTAGCGAACCAAGAAGGGTTTGCCTTGGAAGTGAGGCACGCGGCTGAGTTCCATATTCCGCCATGGGCTAAATTAGAAAGTGCTTCGGTTAGCAATTTACTCTTTTCATTGGGCCAATCAGATGGTAGTTAAGCTTCAAATTACCATTGTACCATTACCGGAAGTTATATATACAATTTATTGGGACTCACGGAGAAACGTAAATAAGAGTTTTAAGCATTTCATGCGGAATACAAGAGCAATTGCAGATCATTGAGAGTATGACCAGATTTACGAGGTAGAAACTTTGCATTTTCGTGCGCCCTTTCACAATGAACTAAATTCAGACCTAAGGTATTACGGATGGCCAAATTTTTATTCTTCAACTTTTAAACTCAATCAGAGCGCAAGACATCCTAATCGTGGCACAAAGGGAAACATTTTAAGAATGGCTGCCTGTGAGAATCGAGATTCGGCCGTCAACGGCCATTTTGGTGGATCGCTTATATTTTGCCTAAATATATCCTTTAGTAAACTATTTTTAAAAATCATATTTGCAAGTTCCAGCGATTTTTAATTTTAAGAAATTCTGCGAAAATTTGAAAATGCGGTTAAGTGCGGTTGTCTGTTTCAGACAAATTGTACAAAATTTGCTGCGAGAACCAAGCAACGGTGAAGTCTTAAATTGAAATTAATTGGCACAAACTTAACACAAAACAAGAACAGCCATTCTTATCCATTTCTACTTCGATACTTTTTACGGACAATTCAAAATTGGGATTTTTTAAGCTCTTTAAAGAACATCCTTAAAGGCCGCATAACACATGGCCGCGGAAAACGGGTGATGAATATTTAACGCGATAACAATGTACCTGGTATCTCATTCTCAAACGTTTTTACTTCATATTCTTTTTCAAACATTATTCGTTTCCAGTGCAAAGTTTTATGCTCGAACTCGGAAATCTTCCGTCCGAAAATTTCAGAAACATTTGTAGCCTAAGCGAGCTAAATGACGCGAAAATAGGTAAAATTCATATAGATGCATTGAACTATGATAGAGTTCACCGTTCAATGCTTTCATATGAAAATAATTTCTTTTTCTTACCAACGTTTGTCATGCCATTCGGTGACGTAACGTCGAGTGGCCCATTCGCATAATTTGCGATTTTTCATAACCACGCGACAAAAACGCGAAGATCATTTTGTCGATCATCCATCTTGTCCATGCACTGAGACGTAAATTCCGATCGGCGAGGTTCGAATAGCAATAGACTTCAAGATTTATCACTTTACTAATTGGCATTTGCTAATTTTCGTAACTTGACTTGTGGACAAATGATTTTTGCTGAATCACAGTGGCAGATGCACAGCAAAAAAAAGCATTTTTGATAATGAGTAAAGTTGACTCACTTTATGAGTAGAGTAAGCATTTTACTCAATATCTTGAGTTAGATTACTCACAACATGAGTTAGATTTTTTACTCAACATAGTGAGTTAAAGAAACTGAGTAAACTGAGTAAACTAGGTGTAACTCAAATTTACTCAAACATGTGAGTAAATTCTTACTCACTGACTGAGTAGGTGTTTTTCGCTCATTGCGCAAAACTTTGTGTACATTTTTCTACTAAACACACCGAGTAAATTAACTCTTTATTTTGAGTAATTTGACTGTAAGTCAAACGAGGGAGTAAAAATACACACAGAGCGAAACTCAGCTGTTTTGCAGTCGTCAAGATATAACATGACTCCAAAAGGAAGTTTGACTGAGATTAATGGGTGCAGGTTAAATCATGATTCTTATACATTTTCGCTTTCTAGTTACTGTTTTCTAATTACCCGCTTCAATTATAAATTATTTGATAAAAATTGAATTAATTTGTTATATAAATAAGTTATAAATGAACTGACGACTAAATAAATTAGCAGAAGATAATTCTAGTCAGCTAAAAATTACCGATTCTATCTGCTAAGAAAACAATGCCACCATACACTACAATGTCCCTCTCCTCAACGAAGAGTTTAAGCTAGGCCGCTCAGGACACTTAATCCCATTGTTACGTATGTATTTATTAATATTTACAGAGTACGCAAGAACCGTGCGACTGATTCCGACGATGGTTGGCATGATTCATGAGAAGAGGTTTTACAATGTACATTCTAAATTTATTCACTAATCGCACGCGTGATTGAGATCTTGAAGTATGAATTTCTTGCACATTTTTTAATATACATGTATTAGTGGACTCGGAGAAGACAAAAAAATTATCAACCCTCTCTGCATGGCCCTCATCATCGCTTGAATTTACCACGAGAGAGAATTCTTTGTTGCTTCTATTTGCCTTGGCCATAAGACATACATACAATCTATGTTAGGACTTGGTTGAGAAACATTGCTCTAAGGTAAATTCAGGTGATAAGGCTGAGCTGTTTTTCTATAGAAAAAGGGTAGCTTGCAGCTTATATCAATCGAAGTGAAAAGCGGGATCGCTCTCTTGAGGCACTCAGTTGCTCCAGTTTGTGTGCCTGACACTGATGCTTGGGAACAAACTCATGGCGCTTACATGTCATCATTTATAGAATTTGGAAATTTCGAATATTGGCCCATCGATATCTCGAAAACTACTCAAATTACGCCTAAATCGTCAGTGACACGTTTCGTCTCAAGTGCCAGTATCTAGTACTAATTTAAAACTCTTCAAAAGTCCTTAACATAAGTGGGACCATTTACCTTAATTAGAAGGAAACAAACAGATAAACACTTCTCAACACTTCGGCCGCATGGTCACCTACCAAATTCGGTTGCAGAAAAATACCTCCTATAGTGCATAAGGCAGCCTGAAAGCACCTCAATCTCACTTACGTATAGCTCTGTCATCAAAGGCTGATATCTGTCCAAGAAGACTGCAGTTCCATCTATTTTTACGAAACTGAAATTTGCATTCATCTGCGCCTTTTTGGTAACCTTCTCTTATGCAATTGATAAGTCTGGGGTGTTCTTCGCACATATTTTTCTGTTTAAGAGACAGTCCAGGTATGCGGCTACAAATCATGCTTGGTCTAATTTCGGTGGCGACTGACGACACAACACTGTCAGAATGTTAAGAGATAAATTTCTGATTAAATTGTTGTTTCAACAGAGCATGGGAGCGAGAAAAATAAGTCCCACTCACAAAAACTTATTCACCTCCATCAGGTGATTTGCAAGAACAGTTGCAAGTATGAGGCCCACTATTACTATAGCCTGATGGATTTCCATTTTTATAAACACAGCCTCGCTTCCTTATCGAAAGGAAGACACAGATCCTTGAAGTTATAAATCCTGGTTTATTGCTAAGTCGTTCACGGTTATTGGTCCAAATAACAATTTAAATTTGTTTTAATAAAGTTTTATAACATGCCGAACAATTGTATGTATATTAGGTTTTAAATATTTCAATGTTTCTTCTTCTGGCAGGAAAAGCGGGTTTTCGAAACTTATTAAACGCCTCTTGTCTGAAGAATTCAGTTTTTTGAGCCAGCCTTTGCAAAGTTTGTTTCTTAAACCAAGCAGAGGGCTCACAAAATGGAGAGTGCTCATGGGGTGCTTGTTCTCATTAAAAAAACTGCGATAAGATAGTGATGATTTAACAGAAGATTATTGAGGCGACCAAAATTTTATTAAATCATTTTTCAGACAAGATAATAACGTATGGGAGCTTTTCAGGGGTATCTAAGAAACAAACATCTGTGTCATTGTTGTTAAATTCCGGTAAATCTCTTCTCTTTGATGTGCCGGTAGCTATGTGTTAGTGAACAAACCTTTTTGGCTTTGAACTTAAGCGACAGGACATACGGGGCAGACTTCGAAAACTCCGGACCTATGCTTGTCTCGGGTGCGTTTTCCGATGTTCCATTGATACAATGTGGAAAGGAAATGCAATATCTTTTATGATTCTATCTGGACCCATACTGATGTCAAAATCAGGTCAAACTATTAAGATTCAAGGGGGTGGCTTTGGAAAATCATGGCATTAGATGTTTGCAAACATATGCTTAAGTCTGTTGACGCTTAAATCGTTTGTTTGGTAATATGTCTGGATTTTATCTAAGACATCCAGCTGCATTAAGTATCCTTTATTTGTTCCATAGGATGGCGCGAGTAACAGAATCAGTGTACATTACGTCAGAGATGAGAATACTCTATTGTTCGGGGCATTTTCGTGCACGAAATGTGAATCTTGTAGTTACTACTCTCAGGCACGGTTTTGAGAAACTGTCGAGGAACTGTTGGATAGAGAGAGACAGAGAGAAACACCCTGTACTGAGAAGGGGAGTGAATTCAGATATACATATTGTTAATTTGAATCAGTAAAGCTTTGAAGACGACACGTGCGTGAACTTAAAAGAGGCAAATGCAGTTGAACCGGCAATGCTCATTTCTCTCTTTCTTTAAAAAATCTTGCAAAGTTTTATTTCTCAGATATTTCATTTTCGATTTGTAGCAAATTTCCTTTTTTTTTTTTCGCCTGTAAATTTTCTGTCCTAAATACGATTGAAACAACTTATTAAAGGTAACATTTTGAAATATCCCTGAATAATATTTTCCAATGGCAAGATTGTTGCGTTTTATTCAATTTTTGTTAAGCAGCATTTTTCGGTTTAAAAAAGCTGCTTTTGGGTTTTGATGATTGCTTTACTATGACTCTGTTATTAACTGAAAGACTATGTAATATAAGTGATGCAGAGCGAGAGCCGTGATTCTACGAATAATAATAATAATAAAAAGCATATTTTGAAAGGAAGATCATTGCAATGGATCAAACTTACAATTATCCTAAAAGACATTCAGGCTTGAAATGGTACTCGAACCCATGGCACTGGGAATCAGGTGTACGCTTCACTGTAGGTGAAAAAAAAAAAAGTTAGAGAAACAACAAAAAACTGTTTTTTTTTTTTCGAAAAACTGGCCTACAGATGATGTTAAATTTTAAATATTTTATAGAGTATTTTTAACATTATCCGGTGACGCTGAATGGGAAAATTTCACCGTCCCGTTCCTTCAGAAAAGACAACATATGTTGATTTTATACCTTATCGTTGCCATGGTAACGTTATCTTGGAGGGAAATATAATGTGAGAAATCTACGATGGGTACCTATACCCTGGCCAAATTTCCTCTTGATATGATTACCCTAACTGTATCTAAGTACAGAATATCTTTATTTGTTTGAAAAAAGGAGAAACTATTTCGACCCTCCTTAAAAGCCATTAGCGTTTGTAAGTATCAGTTATGTCTTCTTTTCGTTTATTTAGCCGTTTGTAATTATCTGATCGATTTTATCCGTTTCGCCCATTGTTTTAGCATGTACTTTATTCGTCTTTTAGCAATCGCATTTCTATTATATTAAAGATTTGGTTAATTTACGGCGCGCTAAAGTGATGAATTTTTGATTCGAATAATCTTAGGGTACGTTCGATTGGCCGTATTCCGGAATAGGAATACATGGAATATAAGTTAAAAATCCTTCGTTTTTGCGGATATTCACATTAAAATTGTCAAACATCTGCTAAAATGCTATTTTAAACATACTTTTATTGTCCTTGCTGCTTTGAAACGCGCCAAACATACCGGTTTAATCATCACTCCACATATTCTTATTCCGGAATAGGGTCAATCGAACGCGCCCTTAATTGTCAGAATCTGTGCGTTAACGCGAGTTTTCAAATTCATATACATACCCGCATCATAATCTTCATAAATTTATCTGATTCAAATTTGAGGGGAGAATTTTTAAAGCATTCTGAAGTGACAAAAAAATACCATGAAATATTTTTGAGTAATAACAGATTAAGGTAAAAGCGTTACAAAAGGACGACCGGGAAAGCATGTATCAATTCCAGATAAGGCAATAGTTAATTGAAGAGGAAATTTAGCGTTTAATGATCCATCTTTGGCGATAACAAGGCGAACCGGCTATGAGGAGACTTGTATTTCAATGGGCTTCGGAAAAAGGTGCTTTCCATTTTCAGAATTCTTATAATTATGCTCAAAAATGTGCTGGTTAAGGTGTGGAGCTGTCAATTCAACATTATTCGCATCACTGAGAATAAGTAAATCACGCATTGATGAATCGCGATCGGAGGCAGTGGTTTTGTAGCTTTCAATAACTTCGTTTTCATTAGAGTAATTAGGGAGTTTAAGAAACCACGACGAATACGGGGACCAAAACGTCACTTTAAAATATACGTTTGAGCTCTTCTAAGTATTTCAATCTTGTTTGTATTGTACATTATGTGCGAAGTGTGCTATAACTGGATTGGTACGGACGGATTTGAAGTAAAGAGCGAGACCGAAAGATTCACTGTAGTTTGTCCACGTTGTCGTCAAAACCTCAAATTTGGTAATTTCACGTAGTAATTTTGACGAGTGCGGGAGAGAAATGTTCAAAAATACGTGCCGCACGTGCAGCACGATCATTTTGGTTTTTTCAACCAATAATATTACTGCTTTTTGTCGTTGTCGTTGCCGTAGCCGCTGTCGTTTCTTAAACTCCCTATTATCACGAACTACAGCGGCTTTCAATTGAGTGTCGTAAAACAAACACCAAAGTAACGACTTCGACCAATCACAGCAGGTGCAAACAGCGCAATGAACCAATCCAAATTCGTATCATTTCCTGAAACTTGCTGAAAGCGCGGGAAAAATCGCGCGTGCAAGTCGCTGGAGGTTTTTACACCATGCAATCACTAAGCGTAGCAATTGCAATCGCGTAATTAGTCTCGACAGTCATTTGAAAACTTCTTTAAGCACTCCTCATTCAAAGATATGCCTGACGAATTGATTAAAGCCAAATTTAGTCGCCTGATGTTAACTGCCCGTTGTTTGTTTCAAATTCAGGGGACAGACAACTCTGCATAGTCAACAAGTTATGGAAGTGAACTTGGTCTCTTCTGTTGGGGATACTGAAAGAGCCACAGAGCACACATGCACCGCGGAGGAGAAAAGTATTTGGAATCCGATAATAAGGAGGCAAGTGACAAGCCCGAATTATGACCAACTGGTATATACTAAAGCAGTGGAGAGCGTTGAAGGCGCGCTGTGGTTGCATTTGGCGACCCCAATCCGAATATCCTTTGCTATTCACCTCCGAGCATCTCGCGCGGGATTTTTCTCCCGAAAATGTTGTAATCCTTGGAGAAATAAATGAGTTCAAATCATATTTTTGCGCAATATTACTGATCTCACTGTTTTAGTATCTTACATGCTTTATACATTGTTTGCAAAGTTGTACAGAACTTTTCAATGGTCATGAGCTATTAGTGGATACACTCAATTTCACCCTGTTTATTGTATAACGCAAGAAGATCCCACTTTTCTATTCGACAGTTTAATTATGGAATCAATCCAATGATGACGTCGACTGCACGCTGATGCACCGCTTTTCGTTTTCATTTTAGTGCGTGTCTTTGTTTAAAAGAAGAGGCATCTTTAGGTTTGAATATTTGCCATTCCAAGAGCGAGTTTAATCACCGACCGATTGAGCATCGGGCTACTGTGCGGGAGGTCGCGGGATTAAAATTCCGGCCGGACCAAGACACATGGACTTTAAGTTGCCTTTGGAATAAAATCTGCAATTGTTAGACTCTCTAGACTTCTCGGATAATGACGACAAAACGTAGGCCCCGTCTTAAAACCCTTCAATGTTTATAACCCTGTGGGATGTAAAAGAACCCCCGCACTATTCGCAAAGAGCAGGGCATGGCTTTCCTGGTGTGTGTCGTCGTCTGTCCTTCTGTTGAATAGCAAGAGGGCCGCAAGTTGGAAAACTGTAAATGATTAATTTCGTCTCCCCCTCCAAATAAAGTTAGCCTATCGTATCGTAACAAATTTGCTGCGCTGAAGATGGTGCGCTCTCTCTCCAAATCCAAAATGTGCTCCTCCAAACTGAAGGAAAAAAATGTGAAGCACCAGGCCTCACATGCTCAACTACGGAGAGCACTACCCGCAGGATAAATCAAAAGAAAATCTATTGGGAGCATAACCCCAGTCATCATCCAGAAATCCATCTCTACAGAATTGATTTTTGTCTGCTTTTTACTAATCCTGGAAAACTAATTGTTAGGTCCATTCCAAAGACAGCTTCTCTGAAAAGGGGACCTTCGAATGAGACCTATTATATTTTCAAAATAACCGAGGTTGCTCAACATCGCGAAAACGAAACACCAATCTTTACAAATGCAGTCTACAATTATCCGCAAGAAAGGATGCTGAGCATAAGAATTTACCCCAATGGTGTGGCCAGTGGAAGAAGCATCGACGTGGCACTTTTCATTCATATGATAAAAGGAGACTACGACAATTCCCTAGATTGGCCCTTTTCTGGAACAATCACTGTTAGCGTTCTAGATCAAAGTTGTGCCGGTGACCACCGCGACATTAATCGCATCTTACAAGCGTCGCCAATCCTGTCAGCCTTCCAAAAGCCTCGCGAGGCCATTTGCCGCACTGGCTATGGCTTTGAAAGGTTCGCTCCAATCGAGAAGTTCTTTGGTCCTCGATATGTGAAAGACGATAAATTGTTGTTAAAAATAGAGTTTTCAGGGTAAAGGTTGATATGTCCACCACGTAAATACAACAAAATGTTTCTCTCAAAGAGAGCTTTTTTTGTGTTACTGATTGCAGGGACGTAGTGCCAAAGACGATGTTGATACCTATGAAAATAGTGTTATTTTAACTACTCAAAAAGTAGAATAAATGGATTGCAAGTAATCACCAATGACACAAGATAAACAATAACGTAATGTACAATAGGTGATGCAATACGGTTTTCTTATCACATTTCTTGGCGCTTGTGTCAATTTGTGCGGAAAATATTTTTCTAAGGTTTATAGTTCTGCCTGATTTTTTTTTTTTTCAAATAGTAGTTCCTAGAAAAAAGTTACAATAGTACAATGTTGTAGAAGCCGGGGCACTTTTTAAAGCCATAACGAACTATTCCATTCGGTTGATTGAAGGACGGTTCCTTCTTAATGTCTTGTTATTGCGCATACGTTCTGCGCATCGCAAGATACTCGGGCGTCCTATGGGGGGGGGGGGGGGGCTTAGTAATGCAGGAATTTTTTTGCGCGGGTTTAAAACCATACGGAGAAAGCAGAACTTAGCAAGCAAGTGCTCTTGGTAGCCAAAACGAAAATTGGGGGGTAAACGTGCATTTTTAAGAGATAATCAAGCTTCAATTTGGAAAAGAACACCATACATTGCTTTGTATTTTAAACCTTTTTACAAATATTGTTGATTAATTATCTTTAAAAAATGCACGGTTACCCCAAATTTTCTTTTTGGATTTCAGTAACAGCGCTAAAATACCTTTCAATTAAGAAAAACACTACACACATAACTAAAAACTACATGATTAACATGTTCATCTCAAGTATACTTGTATCATTAAGGTGTATATTTATAGGATAGTATTTAAATTGGGTCGCTTTCGATATTTTTCGCAGAAATAACGATTTTTATACTCGGATGTTTGGTCACCACCTAGTTTGTGAACTTTTGATAAGATTACACATTTTCAAATGCTTTTAGTATAGAATTTATTCAGTTTTTATAATGTTGGTTCTTTTCTAATTTTATTTAGCTCATTTGTGTACCTTTTGCTATGATGTTTTTTTTTTCGACAGGCAACTTGATTAAAACAATGGAGTCATTCACTGTGCGTAGTACATCTGTTTAAAGACCCTTTCGCGCGAGGCGCCAGAAACTCTCACCCACGTGTTTCACTAAACGCCTATTTAAGACGTTGAACATTTCTTCGATCACGATCATGATCTTTCTTACGCAAATGTCGCGGGCGTTTGAAAAGGTTGTTTAACCCATCGACATCCAAACCGGCCGAAACCGGCCAGACTTAGCATTTTACTCTGTCTAACGCCAGAGTATTTTACTCGTCAATAGGGAACCCCTGGGAGTCAACGGGTTAATTGACATGGTTGGAATTGTAGAACTTGCTGAAGAGGGTAGGCTCAAATTGAAACTGATTTTAAGTTTCATACAACATCGGTTCAACATGCCCTTCGTTCATGGAAATTTTGAATAGTGTTGAAACCCTTTCAACAACCCGTCCAGCAACGGTAGACTGAAATGCGCATGCTTGCACCTGGCTTTAAACTTCAGTGTGCACTCCATTGTCCGTGGAGTACAGTTGTATTTTGAGATGATGTTTTTGTTGCCGTAGCCATCGCCGTATATACCCTATATTCTCGAGAGGCAGCGAAACTGCGAGTAGGAACTAGAAACTTCTCTACATCCCGATCCTACCACTTGAGGCCAAAACTGAGGCGGGAGAGACATCGGTTTACTCGCGCCGGGAGCCTATTACTTGGGACCTCCACAGTGAGTGTTGACTAATCCCGTTATAACATATTTCGCGAGCTACGCAGGCTATCGCAGTGTTAATATGCAACGTCAAGCGCATGATAAAGAAAAGCTTAGATACAGATATACACATTTAGATGATTTAGGTTATATAATTAATTAATTAATTAATTAATTAATTGCATTTTGGTCATGGTCCTCTGGGGTTCCCAAATTTTGGGCGTTTTTCGGGTTCTAAAAAAAACCTGTATATTCAAAATGAAGGCGTTTCAAGAGATGAAAATTTGCGAATATTGGTTTTTAGCGTACACAAATTTTGGTTTTTATCAACTGAGCTATAGGAGACTCGTGGGAGCCAGGCTATGATCAGTGTTATCGATGGTGACTCGAGGATACTCGGGAAAAATCCGAGTGCTGCTTAACCTTTGGAGGAGTGGAACTTACGACGACCTTCCGATCACTAATAGACCATTTTACAGTTCTGTGCTCAGTTACCAGGCCTTTAAAAAAAGCGAGGCTGGAGTTGACCTTGTTTTAAGACAAACCTCATCGCTTTTCTTATGTAAATAGAAACTCGTTTGCATTACAACATAATTTACAGGAAAAAAAAAGCAATGAAGTTTGTATCAAAGCAAGGTCCAACTCCAGCCTCGCTTTTATTCAAAGGCCTGGTAACTGAGCGGGAGGGGCGGTGGCCTCATGGTTAGTGCGCTCGACTCAGGATCGAGTGGTTCGGGTTCGGGTCCTGGCCGGGAACATTGTCTTGTGTTCTTGGGCAAGACACTTCACTCCCACGTGCCTCTCTCCACCCAGGTCTAGGCTCGTAGCAGAGTTTACCTGGTGACTTGAGCACAGGACTGTAAAAGGTTCTATTTGGATGCTCTACAACTGAGCTAGAAGAAATTCGTGGGATCAGGCGATGATTGATGATTTCGATGGTGACACGGGTATACTCGGGAAAAAAATCCGAGTGCTACTTTGCATGAGTGGAACCTACGACGATTTTGCATCAACATGTTGGTCAAATGACCCTAAAACAACTTGTAACGTTTAGATCCTTTACTCCAAAAAATGGGAACGATTTATACTTCAAAAATTTGAAACCATTTGGCATTAACAAGTTTACTACAACTGTGCCTACCGAATGCCGCCTTTTAATGTGGTACTCTGTATTTATCTTTTAAGATTTTTGGGTGTTCATCATGTCACGTGACCTATTTTCCTTAATTGTTCATTGCTCTTAACATGCGGACATAATTAAAAGGCGGCATGACAAAGCCTTTAGAAGGGGTCATCGAATAATTAAGAAACAAGATTGATATAATGTAGCTGAATGTTCTCCATTTTTGAGTAAAAAATATAACTGTTTTAAGTCGATTTTGGGTCACGTGACAAGAATGTGATACAAAATATTTTGGAAAAGTTTTTAATAATACCAATGACTAACTTCCTGCCAAGTTTCATAGGTTCTGGACAAATGCCTTCCCTTCAAACAAAAATATGCAAAATATTCATAATAATAGGCTGGTCAAACCTTAATACACTTGGGAACGCTATTGAGCCAGACATCTCCAAACAGGCAACAAAATGGGTGCGTGAACCGCTTAGTCCAGCTGAAACGCTGTTCATCAAACAACCACGAGTGCCTTTTGATCCACGTCCGCCATCTTTGTTGAAAATGATGCTAAAAGCCTAGACTTGACAATGAGATAGCGATTCGTGATTGGCTAGCAGAACACAGCTATGTTGGAAGGGGAACAAAACACTGGAACATTGTGAACAAAGTTGGATCCCTCATGCTACATTGTTGGACGACGTAAATGTTGAAGTAGCGGCAAAACACTATCCAACATTGCTACACCAAAGATTCAAGTTCAAGTTGGCGCTGAATTTGAAAATATGGCGCTAGCACTGAAACGAAAAGCGTTCGTAGCGTATGCTACGGAGCTGTTTGAGGACGGATTCAAACGAGGAAAAAAAAGCAAAATGGTTAAGAGAACATGTAAAAAAAGGGGTATATTCACAAGAACCAGATATCTCACCAAGAGCGGATCATGGTTAAGGGGGTCAGCATAGCCTTCCTTCATGCTCGCTGATCAAGGTTTCTGGCTGTTCTTCACCCACCACAAAGACGCCCTCTTGTCCTTGTCCGCCATCTTTTTGAAAATGGTGCCAAATTCTAGGCGTGAAAATAAGCTACCGACCTTTGTTGAAAGAGCGGCAAAACACGGCAACAGTGTAAGTGAGCAGACTTGTTGGGTGTAATGTTTGATCAAAAGCAAACACTATCGTATCCAACATTTGATCGAGCAAAATGTTGGACAGACTTCTTCCAACGTGGGTGGCCAAACGTTCAAGCAATGTTGGCTCGAGCAAAGTTGGCCGGGAGCGTTTGAATCCAACTTTGTTGGATAATTTGGCCAGGGCTCAATGTTTGATCAATGCGAACTCTATGCAACACTTGATCGAACAAAAAATGTTGGACGAACTTCTTCCAACATAGGCGGCCAAACAGGTGAACAATGTTGGATCCAGCAAAGTTGCGGTGTTGAATCCAGCTTTGTTCGATAGCTTGGCCATGGCTTTAGGATCAGACGAGTGTCTTTAACTTGGGAAAAACGCAAATTTCGAAATTTACCTTTTGACGTACGACGACAGATCGCTTACAACAAGGCCACAAAGGTTAAAGGAGAAAAAGAATTCCCCCAAACCCCCAATGGCTGACACGTGCACACGCTACGCGTTCAGTTTTAATGAGCTCGTACATTATTCAGGTAGCGACCCTTCAATTGTCGAAGACTGGACGCACGTGTAGAGCAGTGCAGGTGTACCTTATTCGTACTAAAATAGTGTTTTCGCTGAGGCTAAAATTTCGCGATTTTTCGCGATCTGTAAAAACACTCGGGACAATCAGACTCGCTAAAATTAGGATACACTCGAAACTTAATACACTTTTATAATTGCTTTAATCAATAGATTAATCTGCGTTTATAGCTACATGGGCCAACCGCCCACCTGTTTTGGCCTCCTACCGCGCACCGGTAGGCTCAGTTGGTTGAGCATCGGGCTATCATGGCGGGAGGGGTCGCGGTAGTGTTCGAAAAAGACTCGGCCGAGAGACATCAACACTCAGGATCTTAAA
>NC_090875.1:39839100-39866600 GCF_036669935.1 Montipora foliosa
ACAAAACAAAACTACATGCACTCAATAAACTGATTGAACAAACGATCAAGACCACCTATATTACGCACGCTTAAGTGCGGGACAATTGGCCAATTCTGTGCCCAGTTTTACGACAATCTATAACCCCTAGAGGTGTTTGAAAACCCTACTAAGCGTAATTATTATTTGTAACTGCCATAACCATACGGAGTGTATCGGCCACGCCTCCCTCCCCTGTTGGTGAAGATAGCCGTGGGGGCTCTCTTGCTGGCCCGGGAAAGGGTGACCCGTGAACATGGGGGTCAGAAAACAAGTGATCGGAACGTGAGGATCTTCTTGATTCTGGCCCGACTATCTTTTTTGCTTTTCATATCACACCCAGCACTTGGGTGACTACCGTCCGGCAGTCTGGGGTCATGTGTTAACGGCCGCCACTGCTTATAGATAGCCTCGGTGTCTGTTGAAATCTCAGTGGCCCGCGCGGCTCCTAGAGACGTCTGCCAGACTTTCGAGGGCCGCTACAATAGCTGTCCCATTCTGAGAGCCCGACCGGCCGTCCTGCCAACTGGCGCCCGCACACTAGCGCCCGGCCTACAGAGTCTGTCACTGACTTGCTTCTCCGGCGCCCTCAATCTTAACTGAAAGTGCTGCCACACCAATCTGATTAAGCCATACACAATAAGAACAAAAATACAAAGGATCTCGTAGACCCAGAACCTCGCAAGATAAACATAAAAGACACCAACCTAGGAACGCAATAACATCGTGAACATAGGCGATGGCAAAAAATTCCATATAACCTGCGCACGCATACATTAGCTTGAGAAAGAATTGCCATAAACCAGCGTAGCCATACTCGCTTGCAAACGTAGCATATAACAGCGCAGAAACATATCTCTTGGTAATAGTTCCACATACCGCATAGAGATATTCGCTCGCTGATAAAAAAGTACCATAACAGCGTAGAGATATTACAAGGTGCCATAAACAGCGGAAACATATGTCGCTAGCAAAAAATACATATAACCCATCGTTCACACATCCGCCTTGAGGAAAAAAAAAAAAAAAACATAATGAACATACTCGCTCGTGAAAGTACCATAAACAGCGTAAAGCACGTTCGCTCGAGAAAACAAATAACAAACAGTCGAAGACATATTCGCTTCGTGAAGGGACCATAAACAGCGTAATTACCTTCGAAACACATTCGGATCGGTGTGAAAATACCATAAACAGAGCAAACACATTCGCTTGAGAAAACAAACATAAACAGCGTAAACCTATTCGCTCGTGAAATTACCAAAAAGGCTGCAAAAATGCCTTTCCTTCCAGCTACCGGTTGTGGCTTTCAGGCGCTCCCCTAACCATTCGAGACCTGCTGGTTACAGCTAAACTGTCCCCCAATGTACCTCATTCTAATGCCGCCACTTCCTTCCGGTTCTTTTCCGCTGTGGCAAAAATGTGCTACCTGTCCTTACATTTCCAATGGACTAGAACCAACTACAAATTCCTGCTCTACGGGCGAAACGCGCTCCATTAATTTCCACATAACTTGGCAAAACTACAAACCTTATCTCCCTGAATTCACTGCAACAGATGCCCTCTACAGTACATAGGAGAAACTAAACGATGTTTAAAAGACCGTTTTAATGAACACCGCCGCACTTTAGATAATATAACGACCACCAGCCAAACCTACTACAGTCGCAGAACATTTTCCTCTCCTCTCCCCACAACATCTCCAAGACATGCAATTAATCCCTATCGAAAAAATATTTTTTCTAACAGAGACTCGATCCGTAGGGCCAGAAGCTTTTTTAATTTAAAAGGCAAGACAATTGATCCCAACGGTACTTACTATCCGCGAACAAAACGTATTAGATTTCAGTTTATTATTTTGAAGTGAGTTTTCCGTTTATTTTTCCGTGGACTCTTCTTATTTGAATCTTCAAAATCTTTGTACAACTGCCATGTTTTATCACATTTTTTCCAGTATTTACGCCAACATCCCTTTACTATATATGATATAATAATAGATAATATATTATTATAGCTATTATATAGATATATAAATATTTAAGAGGAAAAAGGACGCAACCTACTTTTCCCGACCAGCCTGTTTCGATTCACAAACATGCTTGTCGGGAAATGTAGTTGCGTCCTTTTTTCCTCTTAAAATATTTCTTCCGCTCTTGCTTTAACGGTATTGGAGCACGGTTCCACGAGAAACTCGACTTACAGACTCCCTAGAATTAATATCTATATACAATATATATACTATATATATATATATATCATATATTTATATATGTACATATAAGCAATTCAATGTAAACTCTCATTGTACCGGAAGAATGCTGGTTTGGCCAGCCGAATTATAGTACTTTCACTAAAATCAAATCTACGTTGTATCGGCTTTTGCCTTAAATATTTAGTTTCTCAACCAAAAAACAAAACACTGCAAACCACAATTCGCTCGAACCAAAAAATAACATAAAACAGCGCAATAAACATAGTTGCTCGTGAACGTACCAAAAACAAGCGTAAACACATTCGCTCGATAAAAATGACATAAAAACAGGCGTAAACATATTCGCCTCGTGAAAGTACCATAAACCGTCTCGAGAAGCTTCGAGCTTCGCTCGAGAAAAATGACAGAAAACAGCGTAAACAGATTCGCTCGTGAAAGTACCACCATAAACAGCGCAAACACATTTCCCTCGGGAAAACTAACATAAAAACAGCGTAAACATATTCGCTCGTGAAAGAACCATGAACAGCGCAAACACATTCGCTCGAAAACAAGAAATAACATAAAAACAGCGGAAACATACTTCGCTCGTGAAAGTACTATAAACAGCGAAAACATATTCGCTCATGAAAAGAGGAGCCATAGAACGGCGGAAACACATTCGCTAAATATCTAAAGAAGAACCAAACAAACAGCGCAAACCAATTCGCTAGTAAAAGTTACAAAACGGCGAGCACGTGTAAAGCTAGCGACAAAAGCGAAACAAAAGCTAGCGAAAAAATACAAACACAGCGAGATAACACGCTTACAGGCTGAGCATCTGCCACCTCTGGGAGGTCTTTGAAGCGGCTCTACCTGGATCCTGTGCTAGTGCTGGGGCCGCTAATGGCGCGAACTACCGGTGCTACTTCTACCGTGTGCCTCTGGAATGCTGGTATTATAACTGGTTGAACTACCGGAGCTGGAACCTGTGGGTCTACGGCTGCACCGACGTCTGCTCCTAGCAGGAATAACATGACGTGAGCCATTGGTCGAAAAGAGAAACAAACTTAAAACGCACATTACGGCGCAGCGATGATACCGTACGGGAGTTTTCAACGCACTTAGCGACACCTCCTCAAAACGCCGTGAAAAGGACTGTTGAGGTTATAAAGGACTGACCGCACCGGAATAAGATTATATAGCCAAAAAACGTGTGAAAGGTTGCATAACCATGGTACATGCTAAGGCTCCATTGATTTGGGTCACGTAACATGCTGGACATTCACCATTGTTTTTTAAGGAATCCCTGGTGAGAATACTAAACATATTTTGTGCTTATGTGGGAACATTCATGTCGTGTTATAAAGTCGGGGAGTGTCGCCTGCTATGGCCACGCAATAATTTCAAAAACAAATGCGAAGACAGTTCGCAGACCGTAAGTCATCTACGGTTCAGCCTTGATATTTTCTTACGTAGTATTCACGTACAACCTTTTATCCTACTAAGTTAATGAAGCTATGGAGAAAAACTATACCATTTGATTCATAGTCCCTAGATACTGATTGGCTACTCAAACTCCCGATATCCCTAGCTATTCACCCCCGCTGCGCAGCCTCGCGGCTTCTCGGCTCGTTAAATATCCACAACTAGCATGTCCATTTCGGTGAATAGTTGTTACCTATAGGTTTTGTTATTCACCTCCGAGCAACTCGCGTGTGATTTGTGTCCGCAAATATTGTATGGCTTCCTTGGTAAATATCCATCACTAATCACCCCCACTTCAGTGAATAGTTGTTAAATAACATTAAAGACTATCGTTCTCAATGAGAAGAGAGATGCTCGAGTAGAAGGAGACATGATCAATGCAGGCAGCCCCAATGAGAGGGGAGATTTTGTAAGACCAAACGCCTTGTAGTAGTCGATGGTGATGGTAGTCATTGACAGAAAATGGGACTGCCTTCCTTCCAAACTCGACTGACAATGCGAAGAATCGGAAGCGAAATGTTTCTCAAACCAGAGAACAACACAGTTTGAAAGCTCTGACAACTTTCAATAACATATCTAGTCGATTCCATAATGATATTTACCGTGAAAACAACAGGAAATTCCAGAGGAAAATCCGCCACTACGCAAATCCGCCACAACTCAAAGAAACGAATATTATGTTTTTATTTTTCTTTTTTCTGCCATGTGATTAGCCGAGCATTCGTTCGGTGACGCTCGGTCTCCGACGACAATACGAAGACTGTAACTCGACGGCCCGAAGAAATGCCGAGTGTACCTCAGAACCCTTTTCAGGCATGCCAGCTCGAAATTCGTTGCGCGATAGCCCCGAGATGCATTGCAAGATTACGATATACATAGACATATCAGTTTTGTCACCGTTGCCAAAAAAATATATATTTTGGTTCAGTATCCTTAATATTATGCATCTCTGAATGCAACTAATGACTTTGAAGTTATCCAGATTTTCAAAAAACATCGATATTTCGATTGCTCTTAAGTCAGAAATAACGAATAATTAATTGCTTTAGTTCTATCCAACTAACGATTCTATTAATGTGAGTACTGAGGAGGACGAGAGAGGAAGTCGCAGTTCTAATACGGAAACAATCTTTGTTCTCATTCAATGGAGCGACAAACCATTTTACTGCGGTAGTCGTATAAATGTGTAACACGAATGCTCTGCTTCTAAAGTCCAACCTATTCTGCCAAGTGAAAAACACAAGAATTACAAGAAACACGTAATAAGGATGCCCTAATTGAAAATCACAGCAAGTGTGAACAGCCAACTAGAAAATATGCGGACAAGGAGAAGAAAAAAGCGACAAGTGAATTGAACAAGCCTATCGCGTCCTTAGAAATGTCACAAGTGAAAACAATGGAGAGGGATGCAATTGAACAGCGGTCACTTTGCAAAACCCTGCATAAGACACACACAAAACAAACGCTTTGAATGGCTGGCGCGAATTACAAAAATAATTTGAATTCATAAATTAGAGAAAAAAATGAAACATATAGTGCCTTAGTTAATATGAAGAGTCTGTCCAATTTAAGAGGAATCACAACCTAAATTTTCAGCGGGATCATTCAGTGTCATTATTACAAGGTAGTGTTGACATGTTGTGACCGATAAAAACCCCCACAAAACACCAAAAAACCTTTCATGAAAGCGATTACAACGACAATATGAAAGCTGTAACAGGTACCAATTACTTTAATAGAAATGAACACTCGAACCAGGCGATCGACAGTAGGAATTTTATCGTGAACAAGTCAGAGATACAGTAACTGTTATTCTTATGTAAGTAAGTTTTGGGTATTCAGGGTATACCTCCGTTTCAGGAAACAGACGAAAAAGGTGACATTGAAGTGCAAAAAGACATGTGAATGACATAGTGAGCACATGGTGCGCTTCAATTGGTCAAAATAAAGAACAGTGTCCAATAAAATATGACGTTTACTTTTGACAAAGTTACACTTTCCAGACCTCACAGAAACTAGCCAATGATAACTGAAACGTTGCAATTTGTGGATACAAAAAAAAAAAAACGGTCCTCATCTTATAACGTGGGCTGCCCTGAGAGCATCCCACGTAACAATTAGCATTTTATCGGCGAGGCGGATCTGCACAAAAAAGACGTTGACAGCTGATTCCGTGTGAAGAATAACAGGTGTAACAGAACTGAAAAAGTGCCGAAAGAATCGTTATTATAAGTCATTATAGTATCGGTTTTCCAGGTGCTTAAACTCATTCACCTTCCAATGGCTCGGTGAACCAAGGAAAGATCTCGATTGATAATTAGAATTGTCAATGAAAACTTCCTCTCGCAGTCAGCTGGCATAGCATAAGGACCTTCTTCCTAGTAAATGTCACTTCTGGCGATTAAAAAAAAAAAAAAAAAAAAATGAAAAAGATTACAGGTATCAGGGCTTAAATGGTTTTTCGCGAAAACAATAATCGAGGATGAAAACACGATAAGAGTATTCATGCATGATAAGCATCTCTCTCAAGGAATATGAAAGTCTTGAAGATGACCCTAGGTCCCCTTTCACAGAACGCATAAATGAAGTCCTTGTCTCTCGCTGAGATTCTTTCGTTGCGCTAAATTTGTTTCAAAACTGCTGGAAGGATGTTCAGAAACCTGGTTGAAAATTTCACAGAACGTGTGCGTCGATTGAGGCCAGGTAAGCTAATGGTCGTGCCTCTCATCAAAGAGGAAATGCTTTATTTAATATCATTGATAAAAGCAACGGATAGAATGGACTCAAATGATATGTAGCTGACAATGCAAAGGAATTAAGCCTGCTTTAACTACTGTCAAGCCTGCTGCTCATGGGCTGAGAGTTTTGCATTTAGTTTCAATGTTAAAATAAATAAATAGATAACCACCTAAAAGACAGAGGAAAAAGTCAGGGAAGACGTCTTTTATTTTCGTGATTCGTCAAAGAGTCACACAAATGCTGCTTTGCACGGTAGACACAAAAGGGAAAGAACTAGGTACGAAATAGTTAAACATTGAGCACTCGCTTTTCAAGTGAGCCGTTTAATGCTGCTATCAATAATTCTGGTCTAGACATCTGGTTTCCTTTAGGTCAATAACAGGCTCGGGTGTAATCTGTAATTTAGTACTATGATATTTTTTTTTTTTTTTTTTAATTTATTTTCTGAAGTTAATTGTTTTCTGAACTGAGTGACACATGAAGCAGAACATCCCTTGAGTTGGACCTTGTAACTGTAAGCATTTATCCCTCGAGCCAAAAGGATTACAAGCAGCGCCTTAACTCAACCACACTCACGAAACATATCCGTCAAAGGAAAAGAGGAGCCCTGCTCTTGCAAGATTTTCGTATTTGTGAGTGTCACAGATAAAACGGTTTAGCCTTTGAGTAAACATGTTGACTATATATTCCCCGTTTTCAGCTTATACTGGTATTGAGATTTTAAATGACTGAATATAGACATAATAGATTCAATTTTTGATGTTACTGATTTTTGCGCTTTGGATATCCTTTGTGGTATATGAAGCTTTATCGAAACGCATTTTGTCCTTATGTTCGGGTCATTGATTGTGTTATGAAGTCGGACTCGCCTGAGTCAAATTTCCAACTCAGTCCCAGTATTATTGCTTGTTATGGCCACGTAACAATTGCAAAAACAAATGCAAAGACAGTTTGAAGGTAAAGTCATCTACGTTTAATATTATCTTAAGTAGAACAACTTTTTCTCCCACCAAGTTAATGAAGCTAAGGAGAAAAAACTATACGATTCGATTCACATTCCCTATTGAACATGGCTGTGTACTCATATAAATGAGGATAACTAATAATAACTATGTGTAGTACATACTACAGTGAAAAGCGTTCCGATCGCTCTTAAGTCCGAAATGACGAATAATTCATTGATTTAGTTGCATCAAACTAACGATTCTATTATAATGCAAATACTGGAAAGGAATGCACGGAGACAGGATGAGTCGGAGTCGTAATACTGAAAGAAACAATGTGTGTTCGCTTTAAATGGAGCGACAAACGATTAGGTAAATTGCAGTAATGGTATAAATGAGTAGCATGAATGCTTTGCTTATAAAGAAATTTCAACGTATTCAGCCAGATTGAAAATACAAAAATTACAAGAAACACCTTATGACAAATCAAAACAAGTGTGACGGGTGTGACCAGCGAACCGGAAATTTATGCAGACGTCCTTAACTTTTTTACAAATAAACTGATATTGGAGCGGGAGGCATGTTACACGGTCACTTGGCATAACACTCAATAACACACACACCCACATACATTAGACACTAGACTTTGCATTGCACACAGGATCTATGCCAGTAGAGCATCAGTCAAGAACGACGGTGAATGAGCAAGCACACACTTGCACGAAATATCCGCCAGAGAAAGATAGTGGTCGTGATCTCAGTGCAAAGTCCTCGTATTGGTGCGGAGTAAATGCTTACGTTTTTGGAAATTTTTGTCGGATCACAGTCGCGACTGGTATTGCCGAAATTAAATTTGTGCAAAATTGAAATTTCATAGTGACGAATATTAAAATTACATGGCGTTAAATCAAAGATACTTGTAAAATCGGATCGAGAATCTTGTTGAAATGAAAAGGAAAACTCGGCGTCAAAAAACGTAATTACGTTGATTTCTGATAATTTAGTTCAGCTTCTCTTGGGAAACAAAGCGTACAAGCTAAAGTGGTCCAAGGCCGCGTAGCCTGTAGGGGGTAATACGCGTGGAAAAAAATCATAGGGGGAATTTTGACAGCGTATGCACGCTTTATTTTTCTATGAAGTTCATTAAACTGATTTGTTAAAACAGATTACAACGTTTATTAAAGTCACACTTTTACGAAAACATCGTCCAAAAGTCATTGAACTATAAACTTGGAAACGGGAATAAACGAGATTTTTTTCTTGCATATTATTACATTACAAGTTTAAAACTTCAATGAAGTGATAGTTTGTTATTGTTAGTATTATATGAGAAACCAGCTTTTAATAACTGACTAATTTGACTTCAAAACGATCTAATTTTAACATAGGGTTTGGTTGCCTTGCAAGGTACGCAATGATATCGTCTCATATTGCACTTAACTGTATGAAACAAACCATATTCGGAAGTGTTTATTGCCCAGTCATAACATGCCTTGTTGATTGTTAATGACCTTCCCATTTTCTGTCTTTGTTGCTGCCTGGCAAAGATGTTTCCTTTGTGTCTTTGTAAGAGCTTCTGTTTGCTTTTTTTTTTGTTTTTTTTTTTTTTTTTCTGTGGCACGCTTATTTTCTGTTAATTAGTGTCTGCGTGGGTCTCGCGCATTCTCTATATAGAAAGTTAATCAATCGCTCTGTTTGTCCATTTAAAAGCCACCGTTTAACGGTAAGTATCAGCTCTTTCGTCTTCGTCATATGAGCCCTGGCAGGCTCGGTTTCCGAGGTCTCGCCTTACCTCTAAATCCTTTGTAAGAACTTCGATGTTTTTATATGAGAGGGCGAGCTGGCTCGGTTGCCCAGATCTCGCTTTTTCCGATCGGGATCTCGGTAAGCGGGCTGGAATTTTATCATACAATGCATTTTACAACGGACTTAACCGAGTTTTTACTTGTCTTTTCGTCGAGAATGAAGCTTGGAATAGTTTAATTTGATATATAGGTGACGTAAGGTCAAAAGAAATGTTAGATTTCTTGAACAAAGAAAATTGAGAATCTGGCTGGGCTTGTTGGTTCGATTTCATGCCTGAATAGTCGCGTCACCACTTTTTCAAATTTTTAATCTCGGTAAGCCGGCGAAAAGTCGCCATATGAACAGAAACCAATTTCATCTCGGTAACCGAGCAAGACCGGTCAAACGGGATCATGTGAAGAGGCCCTCAGCCTGGTTTCCGATTTGAAATGTTCAGATTGAATCCAACGAAGAAGCATAGCGATAATTTCTTGATTTTCTTTGTTCACGGTAACTATCAAATGAAACTATTCCGAGCTTCATTATCTAACCACTTTTCTTATTACCATTAAAGACTTCGTTTATTTACGGCGCACTGGAAGTCGGTAATGTTTTATTTGGCCCGGAAAATCCTAAATTATGAATACAGAATCGGGAGCGATTCTCTAAATTCATGTACATCCCGCATTGTAAATCTCCATAAGTTTATCTGATTCAAAGTTTTCTGCTGCTCTCCGTGGTTTTACCAATAAGGAACTAAAGAAGCACCTTAGAAACGAACGAGTCTTCGGGGTTCAAATAAGGTCATTAAATGATCAAGTTATAGCGGAGTTCTCGTAAAAGTATAAGGAGAAATATCACCAGCTTGTGTTTTCAGAAGTTTGTTTACAGCACGTACAGGTAATTTGTTGGAGATCTTGTTTGAAGTTTGTCCTTTCTAGCCGATTCTGGTTCTAAGCCAAGCCGGCGTGTTTCAATGAAATACATCGAATGGTAAATGATCTCATTTTCTGAGATAAAGTGAATAAATAAAGTACATCAATATAACTCCTTGTTTGACCTTGAACCGACAAAGACAATTTGTCACACCACGAGCTATGGTACGTCTGTGATTTCTAACTTTAGCGTGATTCCTATTCGTTGGCGTTTGACAGTCGACTTTGAAATGGCTTCTTTCCTTTTCCGTTCGCTTGCTGAGGATTTGCTTGTTTTCTTTTAAAACTCTTGCGATTCAAGAAAAATTAATTGCCTAACTGGTGAATTCGACAGTAGATTGCGCTGGAAAAACCGATATCACACTCATCCCTTCGAGATTCATGCGATCAGTCGGTTTTTCAGGTGAAATTAACCGTGGAATTCACTAGTCAGGTAGCAAAGAAAATGTTGCATAATTGAGCAATTATATCCGGGAAAACCAAAAGACGGACAGTTCCAAAGCCTCTTATTTTCACTAATCCTACAGCCAGTAAAAATAAACAAGCCGGGAGCTCCGCTTTTAGGCTTGGCTAAATCTATATATTAAAATAGTGAGAGATGCCGGGAACGAATGAATCAATTCTAGATAGAATAACAGTCAATTGAAAAGGAAACGTTGCGTTTCATAATCCATCTTTCGTGATAACAACAATAGCTACTGCCTGCGAGCAGGCTATGAGACTTGTAAAAACTATTTCAATGGGCTTTGAAGAGGCGCATTCCATATCCTCAACGATTATAATTACAATGCGATGGTTAATGTGTGGAGGTGTCTACCCAACATTATCCGCATCACTGAGAATAAGTAAACAAAGCATTGTTGATTCGCGGTCAAAGGCAATGATTTTGTGCTTTCGACTATTTACTGGGTTGCCGTATGGCAATCCAGTCGGAAAATGGGTAGATTTCCGTTTTATTTTTTTAGTATCTTTTTCCGTGTCGGTAAAAGTCTTGCCTGTCACTCCCCTGCTAAGTGGTGTCTTTGTGCATAGAGTCTTCTGTGCGTATTTTGTTAGGTTTGAGGGGGCTGGGGTAATGCGTAGCTTGCTCTGTACAATTAACCTGTAATGGCGTCGGAAGTCATTGTAACGCGAATGGCGTTTTAGTACATCTTTAAAGAAAATATACCCATATGGAGCTCAAGAATGGAACGTCAAGACAGGCGGTGAAACATAAAGATCTGGAATCGTAAAAGCGACGAGTAATGGACTTCTCCAACAATCTATCGCCCGTCGAGCAGAAATCAAAGTGAGCTGCATTTACCTGAAGTACATGGTAATTTGACACGATTGAGTTTCTTGTCTTCACGCACGCAATGAAATAGGAAGAGGTTTTCGCCTCTAAGAGCAAATCTGTTGTTTGTTTCAATAAATTTTTCGTTGGAAAAGGATTCTGTGGTATTTTCTGCCTTTGTGAATTATAATATCATGTTGTGTATTGAATTTTCGAGCTTAAGGTTGAAATGCGATATGGGAGAAGTTTTTTAATTAGTATTGCTCTGTAAGCAGGAAGGGTTCACAGGCCTGTTGGAAGCGTGCTTGAGTTTCAACAAAATGAGCCCCAAAATCAGTGAGAACTTGTGACGCAGATAAATAATAAAGTAGCTGCTATTTCCAAAATGATAGAATTACCTGGTGATAAATAACGTCGTACGCGTCTTGGAGAGTAAATTTTGACTTTGCATAAACAAGAGTTGGGCGATTGTGATCTTTGTTTTGACTTCGCTCATTTCATTGTCAAACTTTATAACACTTGACAGAAAAAGAAACTTACAAAAACCCGGTATCTTGCCATCATTTGACACAGATATTTCACTGTTTGGCGAGTAAACATGCCGCGTTAACTTAGTCACGGCGCCCGCTGAATTCCGGCATGTCACTTTCGATTTTGCGATTTATTAGAACGTAGCAAAAATCTCCCAAAATGTTTGTCGCTGATCGTAACTTTTTATATACTATATTCATGGTTCAAAATTAATGTTGTTTTCATGTCGTATAAAATATTTTATTCTCGATCGACCGTTCCGGAAACTTCCTTTTGCTCGTTCTAAAAACTGTGTATCAATAGCTATTTGCTTTTGCATCAATATTTGTTTTGCATAAAGCAAGCTAACAAAATCTGTACTTTGCTGAGTTCGCATTTGTTAGCGTTAATAGTATTTTTGGTCAGATGCTTGTGTTTTATGAGGGGTTTATTGATTTGGTCTCTCATCATGACACTAACCCCGCCCGAAAGGGCTTAATTTCAGTGAAGTTTAGTATTACAAAGAAGTCAGATGCTCAGAGGGCACACTTGTGGTGAAAAGAAGTTGTGAGGGAACTCGAAAATTATCAACATGTCAGCCCAGAAGCCAATGTTTCTCGCTTCTCTTTTATTTGTTATTCTTCGGAGACTGGTATGCTGTATTTCAATACCACACAATTCAGTGCCGTCTGATTTTCTGAAACACGTACCACAGGCAACCTAGTATATGCTTCACGGAAGCATCTCGTTCCGTTTATATTGGAGTAACTATCGCTTACTATAGCAGTCTTCAATTGCGTGTTGTAAAACAAACACCAAAGTAATAACTTCCACCAATAACAGCAGATGCAAACAGCGCAATGAACCAATCCAAATCCGTAGCAAATCTATGTAACTTGCACAAAGCGTGGGAAAAATCGCACGTGCAAGTCGCGATTGGTTTTGGCTTTCCTTCTTATTGGTTGATAAACTAGCGCGAGATTTTTTAACCAATCACTAACCGTAGCAATTGCAATCGCGTTTTTACTTTCTACAGTTACTTGAAAACTGCTCTAAGCACTCCTCATTCAAAGATATCATGGTGCCTGATTATGAATTAATTAAAGCAACATTTAGGCGTCTGATGTTAAAACCCGTGGTTTTGTTACACATTCAGGGGGCTGACAACTCTGCATGATCAACAAGTTATGGAAATAAATTTAGTCTCTTCCGTTGGGGATGCTGAAAGAGCCACGGAGCATACATGCACTGCGGGGGAGGTGAGGCATTGGAAGTCGAAACTAAAGAGGCAAGTGGCAAGTGGCAAGTCCGAATTATCACCAATGCTTTCTGCAGTGATCTGTGTGGTATATCTAGTTAAAAGTGGTAAAGGGTATTCGGGTTTCTAAGTTTGAAAAGTTGTACAGACCTTCCCAATCGTCATGATCTTGTAGAGGACATACACAATTTCACACTGTCATTGTTTTTTGTTGTTGTTGTTTTTTTGTACAGTGGTAGGAGACCCCATTTTTGCTATTCGACAGGGTAATTAAGGAGTCAATCCAACAATGACGTCGACAGCAGTTGGGGGAAACATAAGTTCTGCACGCTATGCCCCGGTTTTTGTTTTCATTTTAGGGCATTTCTTTGTTAAAAGGAGGCATCTTTAGGTTTCAATCTTTTCCATTCCAAGAACGTGTTGAACCGACAACCGATTGGACATCGGACTACTGTGCAGGTCCAAACTCCGGTTGGACCAACAGGGACTTTAAATAACTTGAGGAGAAAGTGCTGCCTTTGTAATGACATCTGCAAAAGATTAGACTCTCTAATCTTCTCGGATAAGGACGCTAAACCGTGGTTCCCTTCTCACAATCCTTAAATGTTCATAACCATGTGGGACGCAACAGAATTAACCCACACACAATTAGAAGAAGAGTAAGGCATGGAGTTCCTGTTGTTGTGGTCTGTCGTCTGTGGTATAGCTATACAACCTTTTAATAAGTTTAATATGTGCCGTTTTCCGCCAATGATGTCAAACTCGTGCTTTCAAGTTTCATTCAAAAATATACAAAGGCTTAAAACAACAACAACAAAAAGAAAAAAAAGGAAAAGTTTAAGGCCTTTGTACATTTCTGAATAAAATTTGAAAGCATGAGTTCGACGTTATTAGCGCAAAACGGCATATATTAGATTTATTAATTAGCTCTTATTAACCGAGCAGGAGGTCTGTATGGGAGAATCTTGACCAAGGTCGTGAGTACAGACCGAACGCAGTGAGGTCTGTACACACGACCGAGGTCAAGATTCTCCCATACAGACCTCCTGCTCGGTTAATAAGATGTTTATTATATGGCAAACAAGAACAATTTAATTCGTTTAATTAATGTAACTGGTTTGTACTAAATGACATTTTGCTTGCGAACGGCTATGAGTGGCGATGAGCTGAACTTAATTCTCTCAAAGTTTGCTCGTCATCATTTCTTTTGTCATCATGCTGTTTGGCACTTCCATAAATAAATATTGGTAGAAGAAAATACTCAATATTTTTGCATTTTAGTTTGCTTCTTTTCACCGCAAAACATTACCGGTCTAAATGTCGGTCGAGATGGGAAAATCTAGACCGCGGTCAATATCGATTTCAGCCAATCAAATTCGTGAACTTGGTAGTTCCCAGTCCTTGTGAGACAGAGCCATATAATAAAAGGGTGTAAAGAGGGCCGCAAATTGAAAAAACTGTAAAAGGTCAATAGCGTCTCCCCCTCTAAATAAAGTTAACATATCGTATGGTATCGAATTTGCTGTGCTAAAGCTGGCGCGCTCTCTCTCCAAACCCAACTTGTGCTCCTTCAATCTGAAAGGATTGAGCCCCCAGTTTATCACAAGATGGATAGCGCTATTCAGTTAATAAGACAAGCAAAACCAATTGTGCTATCCAACTGATAGTGATTTATCCGGTGGATTGGCCTTATTCACCTTTTTAACAACTGGGTCCCGAGAAGTAACACTCATAGACAAATCCGCGCTTTCACTAAAGCAACTGGGCAACCAAATCTATTAGGAGCATAACCCCCACTCCCACTCCCCCCCCCCCCCCCCTTCCAGTTATCATCGAGAAATCTACGTTTACAGCTTGAAATTGTTTTTTGTATGCTTTTCACTAATCCTGAAAAACTTATTGACAGGTCCATTCCACAGACAGCTTCTCTGAAAAGGGGACCTTCGAATGACACCTATTACATTTTCAAAATAACCGAGGTTGCTCAACATCGCAAAAACAAAACACCAGTCTTCACTGATGCACTGTACAATTATCCGCAAGAAAGGATGATGGCCATAAGAATTTACCCCAAGGGCGTGGGCAGTGGAAAAGGCACCCACGTGGCACTTTTCATTCATATGATACAAGGAGATTACGACAGTTTCCTAGTCTGGCCCTTTTCTGGTACAATCACTATTAGTGTCCTAGATCAGAGTGGTCCCGGAGGTCGCAGCGACATCAGTCGGGTCATACAAGCGATGCCACATCTGTCATCTTTCCAGAAGCCTCGTAATGCAATTTCATGCACCGGGTATGGCTTTGAAAAGTTCGCTCCAATCGGGAAGTTTTTTGGTCCTCCAGTTATGAAAGACGATAAATTCTTCTTGAAAATAGAATTTTCAGGTTGTGCCTAAGACGATACAAACATCTGTGAATAGATGTTATTTTAACTGCTTAAAAAGTAGAGGAGATGGCCTGCAACTAATCTCTAAAGACACAAGATAAACAATGACGCCATGTACAATTGCTGGTCACGGTGGACGATCTCTTGTTTTCGTTCACCGACATGGCGGCGATGAAACGTGAAAATTACCTATTGACTAACTGGGTTGTATACATAGTGTGTAGTGAATATCTCGTCCTCGATTTAGTTACAATAGTGCAATGTGCTAGAGACCGCGTTTTTTTGAAGTTCATGTTGAACCATTCCATTTGGGTGATCTAAGAGAGACACTACAGATAGCTAAAGCTACTTAAGTAACATGTTCATTTTAACTAAGTATACCTGTTTAATTAATGCAAAGGGGTAGATTTGTAGAATAGTATTTAAATTGGGCCTTTTTTGATATTTTGCCCAGAGAGAGTGATTTTATACATAGTTTTAGGTTTTTGGTCATCTAGTTGGCAAGTGAAATTTTGATAAAGATTACATCTGGCATTTTTAGTAGATTTTATCTTTCATAACATTAGTCCTTTTGCGTTGTTTGAGCACATTTGTGAGCACTCTTGCATCGCAAGTGAGGCCGGTAACTTTATTGAAACAATGTAGTGATTGATCACTGTGGGGAGTACACCTGTTTAAAAGCTCTTTTTGTTCCTGGCGCGACAAAATTTCACCTTCGGGTTTCCCAAAACGCCTGCATTCAGCATTGCGTTGAACCAAATGTCGAGGGCGTTTGAAAAGCTTCTTTTATATGGTTAGAAGTGAAGAAAATACCGAAAGAGAGTAGACGCAAATTGAAACTGATTAATAGTTTTTACACGACATCGCTTCAATATTTCCTTCCTTCTTTCATAAAAATGTTGAATAGCGTTGGGGCCGTTTATTTAAACAATCCGTTCAACAACTGTAGAAAATTCGCATGGCTTGTTCACATCTAGCTTTCAAATTCAATGTGCACTCCTTCGTCCATGGAGTAAAGCTGTAGTTTAAGGTGACGTTTTTATTGCCGAGGCAGTCGTCGTTTTTTGACCCTTCGACTACCAGGAGTGATCGGTACGTAAACTCTCCTCACAATTTCAATGGAATTTTAATTAGTCAGGTATTGAGAATAAAGACTATTATCAGCTTAAATGGTGTGATCTTCTTAAAATACCCAATTCTCATGACTACCCAACTAGTTAAGAGAATGATAGTTTCGATCGTGGCGAAGCTACGAGAAAGATCTGAAAACTTCTCGACATCCCGAGCATACCAGGGACCAACCATCGGTTTATATAATTACTTGCGCCAGGAGCCTATTTCTCGGAGCCTTCATCCCCGTGTGTTGTCTAATCCCACCAGCTACGGCATTAGGGAGCTTACGAAACGACGACGCCGACTGCAACGAGGACTTTATTTAAAATACGAGTTCGCGTTCTTCATATCACTAACAAAGTATTTCATGTCGTTTCGCATTAAAAATGTGTGGTAACTTTCCAGCAAATAACTGGTATGAGTGGGCTGGAAGCGTAGAGAGAGAAAATGAAATGTGCTAACGTCCTCCACAGAACCTTGAATTTGGTCATTTCACGTTGTCGTTTAGGAGATGACAACAAAGAAATGTACAAAAATGTAAAACGCACGTGCAGAGCGTGCAGAGCCATTGTTTTTTCTCACTAAACCTATTGTTTCGTAGCGTCGTGGTTGCCGTCGGGACAAATCCGAGTGCTCCCGAGCAAGAGTGGAGTACGACTACCTTCCGATTACTACTTCGGCTGCTCTACATTGACACGTGGGAGGCAGTAGGACACTAAATTAGGTTCGGACTACAATTGTCCCACTAGGGTGTTAAGACTGAAATTGTCCAAAGAGTGCATTGAAATGATTGATTGAGATGGAAATTGGGTTACCTGTGGAGTGAGTGGAGAGAGGACGAGCATGTCGGCTGTACAGGAGAATACAGGCTCATATCTTTAGAATTTGTGATTCTGACGAATTTCTTGCTGAGCGATTTACTACCTTTCGGCGGGCTTGTCTGGAGCCCGTTTCTCGAAAGTCCCGAAACTTTACGGGCCATTTTCGGGTGTAACAATTTGGACTCCCTTTGTATCTCATGCAAAAACGGAGAGGATTTAAGGCATCAAACTTCACAGTCATTTTGCTTTTTGTTACCTTGAAAACATGTCAAAAGATCGGCTTTTCAAAAGGTGCCGACAGTTTCACAAACGGTTTTTCGGGCCCGAAATCTACTTGTGCTAGCGCTTGTGCTCCCGTCGCTAGTTAAAACCAGGCTTCATGCACTGTTGTCAAGACAAGAATAGGAAGGACATTGTGTAAAACACACATGCAGGGCATGCAGAGTTTATACCTATAGATAACAGGCAAGGAATTTGTTTTTGAATTTTTGCAAAACGCAATTTCATTCCGAAATTTGCTGTTAGGTTTGCGCAGGTAAACGCAGTGCTAAGAAGGACCTTAAGATCTATGACGGCGACGGTTGACGAAATTTGTCAGCTCAAAATATAACTTGGTTTTATCATAAGTCTTTCGCCATTATTCAGTCTCGTTCACGTCCTAGAATATGGGCTAAGTATCCTAAAAACAAGTTGGTACGAGCGGTTTCAGAGTGAAGAGGGAGAATGAAAGATTCTCTGTTGCATGCTTATAGTAATACGTTGTCGTCAAAACATCACATTTGGTGATTTCACGTCGTCGTTATGTAGAGGACTACGGTGGCCCACAAGAGACATGCCGCAAATTAAACAGTTGCTGCAAATTAAAGGAGGGTGCTCAAACAAAATAAAGTTATTGCAAATTTAAAATAGTCGCTGCAAATTAAAACATCAAAAGCATGCGCGTACTAAAGAAAGGACAGGTACAAAACAAAGGTCACAGGTCCCAAGTCACAGGTCATTGTTTTACCAATACAGAAACAACTCTAACTGTTTACAAATGCTAAAATTAAGCCAAAGGTTGGCTTTAAGGGATGTTTAGGACACTATTTTGAATTTTCAGCAACTCTTGACTTTGCAGCATGTTCCTTGTGGGCCACCGAAGAGGCCCCCAAACAAACTTGCTAAAATCCGTACTTCACGTTCAGCACGATTATTTATGCTTTTTTAACCAATGATGTTGCTTTTTTGTGGCGCTGTCGTAGTCGTAGCCGTCGTCGTTTCTTAGCCCTGTTTTAAAATGAGACGTTTAAAAAGGACCTTAAACTCCGGCTACGCATACAACAACGCCACAAAACAACAACTGAATGTCATTGGTTAAATAAGAAAAAAAAATAGTCGTGCTGCACGCATTTTAGCAAGAATTTTTGCAGAACGTGCACGTGGAACACAGATGCACGTGTAGAGCGTAGAGATGCATAATTGTTTCCTGTCATTAAAAATATTGTTTTGTGGACTTTTTTGTTCTTCTCGACCTCGGTTGTCGTTGCTCCAACTGTATTCTTGGGTTTTACTCAAGTGATCAACACATGTTTTTCAACGAAAACAAAAGAAGACATTAGCATAATAATAGCTTTCAATTCCCGGAGGATTGGATCGGGACACCAACATGGCCGCCATTTCATTGTTTGGGGACACCAACATGGCGGCCGTAACGTCATGTGAAATCCAAGAATAGACCGAATGCATAGATGGCGGCCAAAAAGTATTCTTTTGGTCATGTGCTAATTGGCCTCACTAGCCTCGTTTGCATGGCCAAAAGGTAAAAGAAATGTTGCTTGAGAGCGAGGCTAGTGAGTCTCATTAGCACATAAACAAAAGAATACATTTTTGACCGCCATTTATGCATTCGGTCAATTGAACAGTTTAAATAATGAAGGAAAACGTCGTCGCTCTTTGCGTATTTAGGGAGATTACGAAACGAGGACGACGTCGGCTACGAGGACTTCATTTAAAAATACAAATCCACGTTATACATATAACTACGAAACTATTTCACGTCGTTTCGCGTTAAAAATGTGTAGTATCTGTTGAGGAATTAAACTGGTATGAGTGGGTTGAAAGCGTAGAGAGAGAACTGAAAATTCATCGTTATGTGCAAACGACCTCCACAGAACCTTGAATTTGGTCATTTTACGTCGTCATTTAGGAGATGACGGCAAAGAAATGTACCAAAATGTAAAACGCACGTGCAGAGCCTTTGTTTTTGCTCACTAAACTTATTATTTTGTAGCGTCGTCGTTGCCGTCGGCGTTGTCTTTTCGTAAGCTCCCTATTTCTAACACGTCAAGAACACAAGCGAAGGACATAAGACGACATGACAGTCACAGGACAATTCTTTGCAAAAAAAAAAGTGAGTTTTTAATTTATACACTCTATTCTTGGTTTGCACCCACATGACAGGGCGGCCATGTTGGATGGCAATACAAAACAATTTATTTTCGCAAAAATTGCATAATGATAAAGTTCGATTCCCAGCGGAGAGACAGGTTATCGTTCTTGCAATCCACCATGGCCGCCGTGACGTCACATGCAAGTCATCAATGGCGTTAAGCTCTTTGCCGTTATCCGTGCTATACCGAGTAATCTCTTATGGATTGTTTGCATGGAGGGAGGAAAATCCTTGTGCCAGGAAGATCCTAGTGCGCGAAACAATTTTTTGATTGCTTTGAATTCCAATGCTGCATTTGGGTTCACAATAGACCAGTTCAAGCTCTTGAGTGCATCATGGGTAATCAGGGCAGCATGGCGGGAAATTGAAAGGATTTGTATGGAAATTCAAAGCAAAATTAAGTGTACACGACTGCTTTTTAGACTTTCACCTTCATAAGCACAACTGACGACAATTCTCCAAACTCCCCGAATATTTAGATGAGACTATGTAAACAAGGAAAAAAGGTTCTCTATTGCTTTTACAAGATAATTTCTCAAAAATAATTCAATAAATTGAGGCAGTTGGGAGTTTGCTAAGCATTCGGGAAGCTAGTAGCTTCTCTCGTGCTTAGAAACCTCCCGCGTGCATCCATAACCCGGTGGACGCACTCTAACCATGAACCAATTGTTAAATTACCCATACACCTGCAAAACTCTTCTTAGGACGCCGGACTCCGCAGAATTACAAGGGGAAATCGAATAGCAAAAGAAAATTAAAAACTGCTTTTTCTTCTGTTTGATACTAATTCTCTTTGTCTTAATTATTGTCTCCTTTGTTTATTGATAGCTTCTGCTTTTTGTGTAATGTGCTGTATAGCCGAAAAATACTAGTTTAATTCATTCATTATGTATTCTGTTGTGTCACAAATAAAATTGTGTTAAAATAAAGAAAATAATTCATCACGAGAAAGAACAAGGAAGAGCTCGAAGTTCCGTTCCTCTCGCTAACACATATTGCTCCCTCATGTTCTATAATTACACTCGTAATTACCATTATATTAGTGATGCACGTGCACGTTCTCACGAGTTTCTTTGTAAGCTCTATTGTGTCTTCGTGGTTAAATGAACTACTTACTTTAAATTACTTACTTACTTAAGCAATACATCGATACGTCATAGTTAATAGATGGGAAAGGTTTGGAAGCTCGGCAAACATCAAAGGAGCAAACAAAGATGCCAAGATTTAGGATGGAAAGTCCACGACCGTGCACATTTTTTTGTTTTGCGTTCATACTATACTGCATGAATTACGTAGCCAACACGTTTCTATTGGTTAATTCCTCGGTACGGAGCAAACAATTATTGTGTTTTGTGCACGGTCAAGGCCGAAAAAGAGAACAAAAACCTACAACAAAGAAATTTGTGGGGTTTCACAACCATTCCCCGCTATTAACTATGGATACCTCAATAAAAAACCTTTGCTATGCTTGAGCTAGGGGCCGGCGTAGCATCGGTGAAACGCGGAGTACAGGGCAAAAGGAAAATACTTTGGTGTTTCATATTTTCATCTAACTATTAACAAACAGATTCAATATTGCCGTGTGTCTGTTCAGTAATAGATCACGGATGACGTCAAAATCTGGTAGGAACGAAATAGTGGTAAATGAGGCGATGATGATTTAGTTTATCTCTGTCCACACTTTTTTGATCTGTCATCATTGGCAAATAAAGTTGATAACAATTTTAAAACAAATAAATTAAATCAAGTAAAAATTTCAATTTCACGACAGCCCCTGTAGATTTCGTCACGCGTTTCTGACGAAGCGCAATGCTTGGAGTACGTCATATGTGTTTCCGGTACTTTGTAAGGTGAGCGGGTTTTTTCGTAGCGCCAATATTCTTGGGAGAAATTAGATGCTGGTCACTTTAACTTTCATTTTTATGGCAGAAATCACGTTCGCCCGTGGGAACCTGTCAGCTTCGGGATTAGGTTCAAGGTCTATTCGCTTAAATGTGCGTTCTCTCAACTGATCTTTGTACATTTGTTTTAGCACCAATAAGGAGAATACGTTTACAGATCAGGAAATCTTTGTTACCTAAAAGGACGTTGCCTCTTGTTAATAGGGGGAGGTTTTGAGAGCCGCAACCAATGATCAGTTCATTATCAGTTCCGGTTGCTATACCATCACAAACGATATTTGGCCAATATTAGCTCGCAGATTCATTTTTGATAAACTCAACAACGTTTCTTGCAAACAGGAAACCAAAAGGGCCCGTCGATGTGGTCGAGTCGATGCCACGTTGCCGAGTAAAACGTGCAATATTTATCACATCTCACAAGTTAGCACACACTCAAGAAATATCCGTCCTAAAAGAGGCCGTTCTCGTGCAAGGTCATAGTACTGGTGAGTGTCAGAGATGAAAAGGTGAGCATTTCGCATTCGTGGTCGAGCACCGGGCTGCCATGCAGGAAGTCGTGAGTTCGACTCCGGCGGGACCACAACTCAGGATCTTTAAATAACTGAGGAGAAAGTCTTGCTATCCTCAAATGGTTAGACTTTCAAGTCTTCTTGGATAACGACTATACAGCGTCGGTTCCGTCTCACAAACATCTTCCAATTGCCTGTGGGACGTTAAAGAACCCACACTATTCGAGCAGAGTACGGGATGAAGTTGTTCCCCGTGTGAATGTGTCCTCTCCAGCAGAAGTGCCCGGTTTGGCAGTGATGTCTCAAAAAGGCTTGTAGTGTATGAGGTCATCTAAGCAGAAACAGTCACAAGTCAAAAGGGACTTTGCCGAGCCCTGGAAGATGAAGATGTAAACATTTTGAGAAAATACTTTTACCGGTACAGAGATTTTCAGCGAATGAATAGATCCACTTTTTTTCAGGCCAATTATGTTTGCGATTTGGATGTATTATCAAAAGACATTTTAATTTGTTTTATTTCCGTATGTGCAAGTTGATTAGTGTTACCTACTAATTGTTATTATAATCGGACGAGTTCGGCACTAAACAAACGCACGCGTATCTGGTGCATTCTTCGCATAATGAACAAGTCGCTTGACATGGCCACGCGATAAAAACAAACCCGAAGTGAATATGTACATCATCTGTCTTATGTACCAACAAGGTACGTAAAGTCCCATTTAGGATGTTTCATATAAACGTTTCGAATAGAAATAGACCTAAACATAGATCAGCATTTTTTTTCGCATATGCTAATGTCCTATTAAAACTTGACTTGTAAGCAACTTTCATCAAATCACGGGAGGAGGTTACGGAATCACAGCGGGAAGAAAACATCAAAATTTAAGGAATTTTTGTTTGATTTTTTATGTTGATTTATGCTGATTGATTGTTCCGAAATTTCAAACTGGCCATTTCTTATTTTTGAATTTCAAAGCTGGCTTTCCCGTCTTTACCATCTTTGGGTGCAGTCAACTACCTCTGGTGCGCGGAACTGATTCTTGGTAATCCGGATACGGGCGCTGCGCCTTGAAAGTTCAATGAAAGGCGTACTCAATTTCTACCGATTCGAGCTTAGGTGTAAAAGCAACAGAAAATCAAATCTACACCACTCTCAGGGTGACCCTTTAACATCAACAATACCAAGAATAATAATAGTAATTACAACTTACATACCGCGAAAATCCAAAAGTGCTAGAGTGCTTTATGGTAAGTTCTCAAACTCATTAATAATTCATAAAGTGATCATCCAACCAAGAGACGCCAATTTCGTCCAGTGCATGAGGTTTGAAACCTCAGTGAAACACTGGAATGCCGCGCTATCCATGAGTTTCATGTAATATCAAACCCTTGAGTTTGATAAAGCATCAAACCCTACAGTTTGATAAAGCATCAAACTCTAGCGAACCAACTCAAGCGAAATCATTTCTTAATTTTAATATTAGCAGCACCTATTTGAATACTTAAAACAACAAACAAAGATGTATCAAACGACTGAACCAAATATACGATTATAATTACAAAATGTAAAAGATCCGAACGTGCTAGCAGATGTCATTTAAGTTAAATATTAACTTCTTATTAACTGAGAGAAAACTGAAGCCTTCCTGAATTGACCGACCTTTGCTTCAGGGAGGGGAGGTCCATTTGGCAAGGCTAGTTTGAGATTCAACATTTGAAGTTACAGGAGGTCAGTCCTAGTATATTGTTGATTGTGTCAAGTGGCCGGAAGTGATCACTCTACATCTTGCATGTGCGTCAAAACAAAAAGTCAATAAATTTGTTCGTGTTCAATTGAATGATTAAAATTTGGTGAGGAAAAGTTGGTCAACATTCTGTTATCCTCAGTGACCGAACTAACTTAACAGAATACAGAGAAGTGCCAATTATCAGGTGATTTTTCACGTTAAGTCATCGCCGCCATGATGGTGGACGAATAAAGCACGCCGTTTGTTTCAAAATTAATTATACCCACCGATTGGCCCACTCATCAGTTACTTACATACTCCCTTCACCTAATTGACCTTTATAGTTGGGTAATTAGCATTACTTGATCAGTTGCGAGTCACGAACTTCGATATTCAATCAGCTATACTGATTTATCGATTAGTTGTCTCTTACATTGGATCAGTTGTATTCCTGATATTCGATCAGTTGTACTGTTTTATTGAATAGTTGTACTGATTTATCGATGAGTTGTCTCTCACACTCGATCAGATGTGTCCCCGCATATTCGATCAGTTATACTGATTTATCGATCAGTTGTGTCCCTAATATTCGATCACTTGTGTCTCTCACATTCGATCAGTTGTGTGCCTAACATTCGATCCGTTACACCGATTTAAGCCCCATTTACACTAGCAAATTTTCCTTTACAAGTTTTCCGTGGCAGTGTAAATGGAAAAAAAAAGACAAGTTTTTCCTTGACAAGTGCCCTTGTTCAGAAACTGGCATACTAGTAATTGAACAAGGACACTTGTCAAGGACGATATTTGCTAGTGTAAATTACTTGTCAAGTGCACTCGTCAAGGAAAACTTGTCATATTTTCCATTTACACCGACCAATGAAAACTTGTCAAGGAAAACTTGCAAGTGTGTACAGTCGGCAAATTTTCCTTGACAAGTGAAGTTGTCAAGGGAAACTTGTTAGTCTAATTGAGGCTATATCGATCGGTAGCACTGATTTATCGATCACTTGTGTCCATTTACACTACCAAGGAAAACTTGCCTCGGAAAAACTTGTCAAGGAGAACTTGCAAGTGTGTACAGTCAGCAAGCTTTCCTTGACAAGTGAAGTTGTCAAGGGAAACTTGTTAGTCTAATTGAGGCTTTATCGATCGGTAGCACTGATTTATCGATCACTTGTGTCCCTAATATTCGATCAGTTGTATCCGAAATATCACGGCTATTCGATCAGTTGTAAGTAGTCCCTAATATTCGACCAGTTGTGTTCCTGACATTCGATCGCTTGTACTTGGATCCGTGAACTTGGAGTAGAGATAACCAATCAAATGTCATAGTAAGTCGATAGTTGATGCATAATAGATTAATCCTGAATGTTTGTAAATGGAAAAATTCCCCCAAGCCAAATAGTGAGTACTTATATTTCAATCAATTTTGAAAAGAGATTGAAAATGAAGCAAAATAAATAACCGGAACTATTTCTAGACGCTTATCTACGCTGCGCGACTGTGTCTGAAGTTACAGCGCAATATCAGAAATCCACACTAATCATATAAACGGGATGCTACATCTATTTATAATACTTGAATAAACTAAAGCAAATATATGTTTTACGCATTGGATCACTTTGTGGAAGCGGAGGACGACGAGTGCAAGCTGCCTCTATGTCGCTTTCCTTCAATTCTACAAGTTGCGATAGAGGGGCATCGAGGGGCAACCTGTTACTTGCCTCTTTGATTGAGTTGTGCAGCAAAGTTCAAACGAAGCGGGCATTATCTCATTTCTTTGTGTTTCTGAAATGTGACGAGTTTTTGGATTTTGTGTTCGATTGAAAATCCAAAGATCCGGATTTTAAGTTCTAAATCCAGATTTCCCAATCGAAAGCACCCTAACATTCTTTGCCGTAGTTCATTCAGTTGACACAAGGTGATTACGTGCCCCTTTATGGTTGCCTAGCACGTGATCAACTTATTCCTTTTGAAAGAGCATCATGACCTTCCCCTTGATTCATAGAAGTCAGCGACTGCAAAATTTTAGTGTTTTTACGATCGACTGTCATTAATCTTTCGATGAGAATTCGATTCAGGGTTATCTATAAAAAACTGTTATTTCTTTCTTCATCTCAGTCTTCTGGCTTGCCTTTCAGTGTTAACTCCCGGCTTTTATGGTACATTTTTACGGTATGTAAAGTCACAAATACTTTTTGACCTGGCATCAAATTAGACTGAAAATGAAGCGGTAACAGTATCTTCAGACCTCCCTTAGTGTGTGCTTAATGCAACTGCAAGACGTGCATGACATGCAGGAAAACCTCAGTCAGATCAATTTGCAGTTAGTGTTTTTTGCAGACTGTTTAAAGAAGAAGCGATTGAGTTTTACTCAAGAGCATGTATTGTTATCTTTGTACTGAATTTATTACCAAAGCTTAAAATGGGACAGGAAATTACAAAATAATTAAACGCGTGAGCCAAAACGCCTCTACTGGCACGATGTCTGGGTGACCCCTCAAATGGCCTTAATAGCCCTACACTTGAAAAAATTAACTGGAATGCTGCATTTCAACACCACCCAACTCAATGCCTTCTGTTTGTGTGCAACACGTACCACAGGTAACCCAGTGTACGCTCATGGAGCGTCTAGTTGCTTATCAAGCGGGTCTGAAAGTTTCCAAGAACCTCGAGAATTTCCCTGCTAGCAGAGGCTCATTTCTTGGTGTTTGCTGACGGGAGAAAACAGACCTCTGCCATGGATCGTAAATGTCTATATTGAGCATGCTCCGGCGGCTTAGCGACAGAGCCATCACGTGATGTTCGTAGCACGTGACCTTTTACTCAATGTTGGCTCAATAAATGACAGCGGAATTAATGCAAAGAAATGCGCGAGACGCAACGGGCTCAAGTTACAGTCAGCAAACAACGCAAGGAGTATGCGTTTTGTAAGAGCCGTCCAAGACTTCGGACGGCGGTTAAAACAAAGCCGCCATTTTCCATCCATGGCAGAGGCCTCTTTTCTCCCGTCAGCAAACACCAGGAAAAGAGCCTCTGCTAGCAGGGAACTCTTGAATTAAACCCGTCGCCAAACCGGTCAAAAGAGATTTTCTTTCCTCAAAATGCAACAAGTAGAACACGCGGTAAAATTTCTCCAATTTCCCTCAGTTTCTGTTTTCATCCAGCCTGCCACTGCCACTGATCGATTATCACTAGTATCTCCACAAACTAGTACAACAGATTGATAAATCAGAACAACTGATCGAATGTGAGAGGCACAACGGATCGATAAATCAGTACTACTGATCGAATTTAAGAGACACAACTGGTCGATAAATCAGTACAACAACTGATCGTATATCAGGGACACAAGTGATCGATAAATCAGTACAACTGCTTGAATTTAGGAGACGCAAGTGGTCGATAAGTCAGTACAACTTAATTATCGAATATTAAGCTTACAACTAATCAATAAAACAGTACAACTGATCA
>NC_090875.1:39876600-39886600 GCF_036669935.1 Montipora foliosa
CACATCGATAGGATCTACCAGTCAGCTTATTACCATCTTCATAATATCAGACGAATTCTAACGTTCCTAACGTATGGTAGCACTAAGCTGCTTGTTTAAGCAGTTATAATGGCCCGTATTGATCACTGTAACGGCCTATTGTATAGGATACCAGCAGTGCATTTGTCAAAGCTCCACGGCCTTCAGAACACTGCCCTGCATGCTTCTGATCACGCATACACCTAGATTTCATCATATTTCGCCTGTTCTTTTTGCCTTTCATTGGCTGCCCGTTAAGTATATAATTAGTTATGAAATAGCATTGCTAACTTTTATGGTTATTGGTTTTTCTACACCAGCATATTTGCGTAACCTTATACAACTTAGAAATAATGAACGTTATTCTTTACGTTCAATGCATTCAGGGGTATTGTTGCAAGATTTTTCAGTAACATTCAAGCGTGCATGAGAAGATGGGACTTTATCGTCTGACCTGAAATGCTCTGCCGGCAAACATTAGAAGTCAGGCAGACATCAACAAGTTCAGAACCATGTTAAGGTCATTATTTTAGAAAGGAGTTCAGTAGTATGTTATAAAAGTTTGGTTAGTAGCTTCCTCTTTTTTTCATAATTAATTATGAATTGTAAATATTGTAATATTGTTAGAGTTTCAATTTTTATATAGTCACTATTCATTTATTATTGTTTGATTGTAATGTATAATTTTATTACAGTGATGCGCTTTTGATCATAATCAGATGTAAAAAGCGTAATATAAGCTTTGAACATTTAATATTATTATTATTATTATTATTATTATTGTTATTATTATTATTATTATTATTATTATTATTATTATTATTATTATTATTATTATTATTAGGACTTAAGAAAACTATGCTGACGCCTACACCATGACCGAATAGTTAACGTATTCATCGATATTTTAGCGAATTATTTTCTATTTCTAAGAAGCGCAAGGAGCGCGCGTTTGTAATCTATCAGCGAATAGAAAAGCAGTGTGATTTAGGGATTTTCAATAGAACGCGGCTGAGTGGCTACTAATAATATCAGAGAAACTCAGAATTCTGATGTAGAAGTGACCAAAAGCAAGGCTCACGGTGACTCGCTGAATTTGTCGAAGAGGACTTTGTATGGAGAAATCATGGCCTGTAGATTTATTTGGGTGCTTTTGAGGGACGAACGGGGCCACTTGACGTACACATCTTACGTCAAGGATTTGACCTCAAACTTATTTACAATCAGCAATTTTTACTTCGGTTGTTTCAGACACCGATATGCTTCCAAAATATCTCGAATAAATCAAAAACATTGATGATGGCATGTAAAAGGCCCGATTTGCTTCATTTATTTGGTTGCGCGATCGAAGCTATTTAGATTGCGAGACAACACCTCCATCATGCGCTGCTGATTCCAGTCATTCTCAGTCTGCAGCAGACTGCTAGTCATGCGTAATAAGATTGTTGAGGTTAGGCAACAACATTAGAGATTACTATGTACATAAAATCATTAATAACTCAAGGCCTAACAGCCAGCCACCGATAAATAGTCACGTGAATGAACTTTAAACTCGACAGAAAACTCCTGCTCGTTTATAAACAGTACAAAACAAAACGTGTCCTAAATAGAGAATTAGCCGTCAAGGGATTTATTGCGCAGCATCAGGCTTTCTGAATATTGCGAAGTAGTCGCAGGTACCATAATTATTCAGTTTAGGCTCCCAGCGAGCCAAGCCACAGCGCAGCAAAGGATATAAATACATCTGACACTTAAACAAAAATTACAGTACTTCCTTTTGGAATGTGTTTCCGCTACCACGTCGATCGCAGTGCTGCTAGTGGAACGCAAGATATTACCTAAGTATTTTGCATCTTCATATACAGTATGAGCATGTTTCGATTCGTTAAATTAGAAACTAGAAGATCAAAGCAGACATTAATTTGTGTTGCGCCGATCGTTTTTTATTCTTCACTCACAAATTTTCCGGCTTTGGTTGATTATATGTGTTTGTCACTGCTGCTAATGACGTGACAAGTGAAGATCTTATAGAAGTTTAACTTACATGTATATTTCCGACAACCAAAGGACAAAACATCAAATTTTAATTAAGGACTTTGCTGGACGATTTTATGTTGACTTAGTGTACAATAGAGCACGCGTGCACAAGAAGTGTATGGAATGTATATTTGAGAAGGTCATGTTGTATTGACGCCGCTAACAATACCAAACAATGGCAGTTTACGAGAGCTGCTTTGCTACTGAACACGTCACGGCGGCAATATTAGCCAGTCACTGTGAATTCGACTCTACTATTTTGCAAAACTCGTGGGGCCAATTCGGCGTAGGTTTCACACGATCAATATCATGTATCGGATCGGCCAATTAGATCACAGTAAAATGTGACTTAACTACGTATACTCAGCAACGGGTTTGCATGAGTAGTCATGTGCAGCCCCTGAAAGCTGTTAAACCTACCAGCAGATTTGAACCATCACCAAACAGAAACGACCAAGACTTTGAACCGATTTATAAAATTACTAAGAGCACTTGCAGATTTATTCGTAGGACGAGCATGGCCAGGTAGGGCAAATTTTTACTCTCGTTGTTTTCGTGGTCTATGTTTCAATCAAAAATTACAGATCCTCAGGTTCAAAACTCCTGTGGATCCATTTTCTTTTAAATATACCCTCAGTACTAAAAATATTATGAAGGTCCGTATTTTTTTAATAGAGCTGTGTAATGAAAGCTAGAAAGATCATTGCAGTTAGATAAACAACTTTAGCAATAGTGCAATCATGCCTGAAAAAAAGATCTACGCTAACCAGACAGAATTCAACCAAAACACATATAATGCAGATGAATTCTAGCTTCCTAGAATTTTCCGCTTATGTCCAGGATTGCACAAAAATAGATGCGGGCAGATTTTTGAAAAGCGTCTCAAGTGTCCCATTAAATTTAAGAGTCAACTGTGTATTGATAAAAATCCAATGAACATTAGCTTTCGTATTATTTGAAAGTTAGGGTAATCGCAACATTTTATGTTTAACATATGTCTAACAGTAGAGTTAGGGGGACACTTTGCGACATTTATCGGATATATTTAACAATTATTCTACGAAGGCGCGCTGGATGTAAAGTGATAGATAACCAACAAAGGCGCGTAACGCCGAACGGGTTATAATCATTTTATATCCAGCAAGCCCGAATAGAATACTGTTTTATTAAAAACTCCAGGATCAACACTTCTTCCACTAAACCATCGATTTCTGCCTCGGTCAATTCCGGTCCAGAACGAATTTTGTCGGCCTTTTTTTTTCTAGGCAGAGCTCCAAAAATGTTTTCAGCTCGCTTTATTGCTGACGTTTTCCTTGACCATATTTGGTATAGCAGGTATTTGAAGTCATAGCCTGTGTCCGGCGGCAAAACAATGAAAATTCTGGAAATCTGATATCCATAGTTCAGTTTTCAGAGTAATGTCACAGTTGAGAAGACGTGTCGTGACGCTTGTAATTGCAGTCAATCCTGGACATATCGTATCATCGAATAATTAACACTAATTATAAATTTAATAGCTAATTATGTGATTTTTAGCAGAATGACCTCAAATTTCAGTTTGATAGAGCAATGCTTGTAGGAGACGAGGTAAGTAGAGTTATACTCGTAAGCCAAGTCAACCCTCAGGCCCCTGTCGTAAAACAAGGACTGACTCGATACACACAGTTTAATTTCCGAACTTGCTGTAGCAGTAGAAGACTTGACCTCCTCGAAACCGCAAATTGAAGTTTTAGAGCGTAAATTAAATGAAATGGTTTTATTAAATAGAGTCATGTGGCTGAGTGTTCTTGTGTATTCATGTGATTCGAACTAGAACATAAACTGAGTAAAGAGGAAACCACTATTCCTTGAATAACATTTAAATCTAGCCCCCCACGCAGTCGTTTTTGGGGGAAATGTATTTCTGCCCCACAAAAGCCACATTCCTTTCCCATTGTTCGGGCTGCGAAGCGATGACGGGATCACGCTTCGAAAAGCGTGATACAGTCATTGTCTAGTCTAGCGATGTCTGTGGTGATGACCAATTATGCTTCTAACTCGCGGTCGTTTTCCACGCGAACTTGTTTTTCCCTGAGAGAGATGCCGAAACAGCGAGTGATGACTGATTGTGAACTTAAGTGTTTTGTCTGTGATGCGTTCACTCCGTTATTTGTGGCAAGATCCCAATTTTCTTTAAAATGATGTGGTCGATCTTGCTTGCTGGATCGAATGATCGAGGACCTTGGCGCATATCAAAGTGCGGATGCCGATTTGGTTGTCAAGTCTCAGATCTGTTGCAATTATCAGTCGATACAACGCAGATTAACACGGCAAAGATGAGGCCGTGCCAGGGGGCACCGGGGGGGGGGGGAGGGGGGTTCCGTATTGCCTTTCGCTTGTCGCTTGTCTGAATTTTAAGAGGACTCGTGTCGGTGCTTTGTCAATGTTCCACGTTGCTTTCGGAAATTAAAGTAAATTTAACGAAAGGATGACAGTTTCATTTCTTAATTAGCACCATTACTTGACGTAACCTTGGATGAACTTTCATTGATTGTCACTCAGCAACGACCAATAAGATATTAGATTATGCGATACATGAACATATAAGTCTAGGTTTCCCTTTTTTGAGAGAGAGTAGTTTTACACACCCATTGTAAGACGAACAGGAGAGGTTTTGATTAAAGGCTTAGTTACAAACTCAGCCGGAGCTACTGATTGAGAGAGAGTTCTATAAGTTGCAACCCCTTGTAAGCGGGGCAAAGTTTACAAAAGCCGTTTGTCGCGGTTTGACGTTACGTGCTGTCCCGTGCCGCTTGTCGGAATTTACCCTGGCAGAGCCTCAGAGATGAGCGAAAGCTTAAAGCGATCGGGATGAAGGTTTCACACATAGCTCAACAACATAGCGCTCTTCATAAGCAAAATCTCTCGAGTATGACAATTTAGCCAAAGCTTCCCTTACAAGGCCTTGCCGTCAACGAGCAGCTCTAACATCACAGAATGTCTTCCGAGATATTTTTCTTATTCTGTTTGCCCGACTGGACGTTGTCGTAGAGCATGCGGAAATACATCGAGGCACATGAAATTTTATTGTATATTATGTAACAGTTTGTTTACTTTCGAACCACCGATCAAAAGTGGCCGCTTTTACACATTACCTTGGAGTTTTCCCTAAAATAAAAGTCTTTTTGTTAAATACTAAATTATTACTTTTCACGGTTATGACTACGACATGCGAGGAAGAAGCGGTGAGGCTATTGAGACTATGTATTGAAGCTTGAAATATCAGTGACTTATCCACTGAGCAAATTGACAAATATGTCATTCTTTCTCTTTACGAGTTCCTCGATTGCATAAAACTGGAAATGGCTTAAACGCAATATTTTAAGTAAAGAATAGGCAGTGCTAATAGCTTGCTCTGAGTCCTTGTTTCCACAACTACTATTTTCTCAGTGGATTTTCTGACCGCAATATTGTTAGGCTGCAAGCTCTGAGTAAGCAGCCCCAGTCCCTCGGAGATACCACTTTTTCCAGCATCTGACGAAACCCTCCAGAATTTGGAAGTTTCGATGTGATTGGCTTAGGGTGTGAAAGGAATGTGGCGCTCTCACACGAAGGCGTTTGTGGGGAGGAAGTGAAATACGATTCCCCTAAAAACGACTGCGTGGGAGGCTAAGGCAAATCGTGCGATATAAAGAATGATCGAATAATGAACAAATAAAAGGAACTTAAACAAAAAGATGAAATGAAAAATATTTCTCTAAACAAAACTGGAAAATTCTGAACTTACTTTAGTCTCCGAGATGTGAATCATTCCTTAAATTTCAAAATAATTCGTGAGAGATGACTTCTGGCCTTCCAGATGATGGAGGGAGTGAGACGTGATGAACGCATGAAGGCTACGTATAATTAAGCTACTCTTAAAACAACGGATTATTTGAATACAACAAGCAAGGAATGTGAGAGAATTAGAAATATGTCACGAAAGCTACACATTATTGAACTCAAAAACTAACAATGCTCTGGTTGGCATAGTAATGAAGGCAGGTGACGGGTCACGCGAAATATTGCTATTCACTGATTGTTCTAGGCCTTTGATTTTTGAGAATCTCAACGATATCGAATTAATTTGTCTCGAAAATTGACATTTTTTGACGGAATACGCATTAGTTCACGTACGACTTGTACGGTTGTCTGGGTTTCGCCTGTTCCTCGGTTGAGGATGCATCAAGAAATGTAGTGTACACAGTACCTTAGTTTAATGCGAAGTTTTCAATTGCACAAGCTCGCCATTCAATTGATAGTGTCAACTAATTGTCAAAACGGCTCTGTTGGAGCAAACTATTCATATTCTTGCGACTCCGCAAGGCGTTACATCTCGTTTTAGCCAGGGTATTTTGCAATTTGAAGAAATCACATACACACTTTCAGTCCCATAACAGAATTTGTTCTCTCTTCTTTCTCCCTCTGGTTGTTTGCTCTGTTATCTTTCTCTCTCTCTCTCTCTCTCTCTCTCTCTCTCTCTCTCTCTCTCTCTCTCTCTCTCTCTCTCTCTCTCTCTCTCTCTCTCTCTCTCTCTCTCTCTCTCTCTCTCCATAGGCATCGTGGGGCACTTTTGTAACTTTTTTCTCCTTTCGCTATAATTCGCCCAGTTTTAGATGGTAAGGCACAACAACTTTTCAGTAGATACCTTAAACAGTGATCCTCTTCCAGACCGACGCTCAACGAATCACTTTTAAATCAAAGGGACTGTGACCCTTTTTCATGCCAAGGAGGTTACAAAAGTTCCCTTGTCCGTGGTAAGCACCGTTTAAAAAGCTTTTAAATCCATGTCCTTACCAAATTGTGGCTTTTGCCTTACCATATATACGCCACACGATTCCCTCAATTACCACAGTAATTTAAATTGGAAGTATTGCGCCCCGGAAAATTTTACCGTGTATACGTTTGACTTTTCATGTCCATGAAAAGAATCACGATTCAGAAAAAGCCCGTTTTTTGCTTCGCTGGTTTCAAAAAGCGATTGAGCCCTTTTAAAACATTCAACATCAACCAAATTTTGAGGGATGTTAAAGAAGTCTTTTGGTAATCTAATAAAGGAAGAATTTAGTGAATTGGATGCTTTCTTATTTTTTGGTGGATTTTTTTAGTTGCCAATGTCTCAAAACTGGCAACGTTACAAAAGGTCCCTATTTGCTAGAGGTTCCAACAAGTGCTTTCGATGTGATTTCTTAAGAGATAAGAAACAAAAGTGCAATCAATATAAACAATAGTACAGTAGAAATAAGTGAGAGAAAATTCAACTCTTTTCTATAATTTGGAAAGGAACTAGGGTTTAAAAACCACTTTACGCGGTTTTGCGTTATCGGGGATATGGATATCTTCATTCACAGTTGAATGTTTGACTCATTGCAGCGGTAAATGACCATGAGAAATGTATTGGGGATAGGTTTACATGCCAGAATGTTGCTAGTGTGCTGTTCTAAAAGCCGTAAACGAGAGGTCAGAGGGGTGTTTTAAATTAATATTCATAGCCTTTATAGCTTCACCACACCCTTTGTCAAACAAGCACCCAGAGGCTCCAAAACAAACTGAGAATTTGGTCATGAATATATAAAAGCAAAAGGGATATAACTAATACAATTCATTCATTTCATAGACAAAGATAGCATTCACAAGACACTGCGATAAGTAACACGAAATATGATGCGCCATATCTGTAAGTCCATCTGCTGGACTGCTAGTAATTGCCTAAGTGTACATCTCGTGAAATCATTTTTCTATGGATGCACTTTCCATTATATTTAAATTGTTCTTTCAAGAAGATTTTTCAGAATTATATTTCATTTAGGTGTTTACCGGCGAATTTCTAGTCACGCAGTGGTTAAGGTGCTATTAATTAAATCCTAACTCCCCCATTTTTCCTCTTGAACCCCAGAATGGCTACAAGAAGATTTTTTTTCTTTGCACAGTCTGTTGGCGGCAAAGCCATGAACCAAGCGAGCCAAGATTGTAAAAAATTAAAAGATAATTAGGATAATATGTGCACTCATATTGGTGAATAGCTGTGTTTATATGAGAGTGTGTAAATACGGCTGTGACAAGGGCTGTGACGTCGCACGAATTTGATTAGGCGTTGTCAGACGCGCGTTTTGATTGGCTTGTAGGAAATATGATCGTGCATGAAGAAAATCTGTTTCAATCAATAAGTAACAAAAACAGCAGTTCCTTCATTTATTGAATTATTTTTGAGAAATATCATCACAAAGCATGATCACGAAAAAGTTCCGCTTGTTAAAGGATGACCCTGACACGGGAGCCATTCTTCAACCCTTGCGCGTTTTATGCGCCTCTCGTCGTGACACCAACTTACCTGACTCCCTGGTCAGAAGTACTCCAAAGGGGAGTGTCAAGCTCAACGTGAATGGGCCTAGTTTTGGGTGAATTCAGGAGTTACCATGATTACAACTTCCACAGACTGGAATGCCTCGATTTGTTTTAAATATCCTCTTTTGCAAGTGTTCGTAAAAAGTTTATTCTTTGATGGGTTAAGTTAATGTTAACTATGATATCATTAGTGATAGAGTGGCTTTCAAAATTGTTGAGTATTTTCAACAGACAATGCTTGTGCATTTAAACTGTGCAATGGAGAAATATTAACTCGATCGACGTTAGTCATCAAAAACCAAGGGTCACTTATGTTTTTCAATAGCAATTTGTTCTTTTTGGCCAACAAAAAATAAATAAGCGCTCTTTAGACTTTTGCAAATGCAAAGGAGCAACAACTGCTTTTGATGTTGACCTAAAAAATCCCACTATTTACCATGATTACGACACTTGAATTCAAGTGCTTGCGAGATTGTTGTTTTAGCAAAACGTTGCGGTCATCGAAACTCATCGAGAAAGCCTCAGCTGCAGAACGTGCTCTTTTTTGCATCAGTGATGCAAAGTTTGCAATTGTTAAAGCTCAATTGATTTATTGCTACAAGGATGGTAGATGTTTCATCAGTTACGTATATTCGATAAGCTGGGATAGCCAATGTGATTGCATTCGAATTATTTTCAGTGAGTTTTAAACATTGCAACGATTATGGGCGTAATCATAATTAAGCTACAGTATATTGCGTTTATTGCTGCTTGCTATGGGGATAATGCGAATAAGCTATGTCGTGTTTATTGCTATCATTTTCTGGTAGGCTTTGCCTACAATTTCAATTGTTAAAGCTCAATTGAATTTATTGGTGCAAAGATGGTAGATTTCATCACTCGCGTATATTTCATAAGTTCGGCTAAGCCAATGTGCTCGCATTTGATTTTTTTTTTCAGTGAGTTGTAAACGCTGTGAAGATTATCGGCATAGTTATGACCAAGCTATGTTGCGTTTATTGCTGCCATCTATGGGCAATAATCATCATGAATGAGCTTTGTTGCGTTTATTGCTACCATTTTCATGGTATGCGTTGCCTACAATTTGAGTTGTTAAAGCTCAGTTGAATTTATTGCTGCAAAGATGGAAGATTTCATCAGTTAAATGCATATATTCGATATGCTCGGATAGCAAACCTACTTGCATTTGAAGTTATATCAGTGAGTTATGAACATTGCAAAGATTATGGGCGTTCAATTGATTTTCTTAGGAGTAAAGAAATATGAGCGAATGTGAGAATAATATACACATATTAAATGTTGACAGGAACCTACTGGGAACTCAGAAAAATCCGATCCCCAGATGGGATTTGAACCCACGACCCTCCGTGATCTAGTCGGATGCTCTAACCACTGAGCTACTGGAGACTCTATGGTGAGCAGGGGGGAAATGCAGTTATGATGTAGTTATGATCTATGCTGTCAGTCGTTATTTGACTCTGTAGCTGTGTGATGCAGCTCGAGTCAAAGACCCACATTTCACCCTTGCTCACCATGGTGTCTCCAGTAGCTCAGTGGTTAGAGCATCCGACCAGATCACCGA
>NC_090875.1:39891600-39894100 GCF_036669935.1 Montipora foliosa
TTTTGATGATAGTACCACTTTATTCAAAACCACATGAGACCTCATGATTTTGCTGTTATGGCCTCTCGGCCAGTATCTTTCACTTAGTGTATTTATTGTTTTCTTTGTTTTGGACGGAGAAAAATAAAGCAAATTATTTTATAGGTACTGAGAAATACCAGGATTTTTCCTTTTACCAAAGAATCATATTTACATCGCGCGCGGTGAAGATACTATTTTTATCTTTCACGCGTGAGGATATTGGTGTGGTCATGGTTACTAACATGGTTAGCCAATTACAAGAGAGCTTGTGAGAAGAAAGCATGTGACAAGAATTTTGAGATAGGTGACCACTTTAATTGCACCATTTTGTTGTTTATAAATTTTAAAAAAGTTTTGTTTTATGTGAAAAATTTATCAGTATCTATAAAATAAAGAGAGCATCACATGGCCGCTTGGGGATACGAATTTTATCTTCTCGTGCTGAAAGTATCTCTCACTCGTTCGCTTCGCTCACTTGTGAGAGATACTTTCATCACCAGAAGATAAAATTCGTACCCCCAAGCGGCAATGTAATATCCTTTATATATATATAACTTGAAATAAATGAATCTGATATATTACAAGCTGCGATATTTTGGTTTTTTTGGTTTAACACAACTCAACATAATATAATGAATAAATGTTCGTACCACAGCGAGTCTTACTTCAGTCTAAAAGGTTGTTTTTTTTTATTTCCCAGTCGCCCTGATCTTGCGAATGGTTTCACAATGACCGAGGAAGGGGATTGTGGACACTCTGCCGTACCTATCCTCGCTGCCGAGACAGCTACTAATCAGACCTGCAGCTTGAGCCACACTGGAGAAAATGCTGCCGCAGATTCAACTTACTATGGTGAGGGAGGTGCTGGGCAGGCGTCTGAACAGAGCCATCTTATGGGGGCAGGTGCTAACCAAGCCAACGGCCGAAGCGATGTGGTTGTGGGAAATATTGTGCAGACTACAAGGTCGAGCCAATCGAGTCAACCCAGAGAGCCGATTGGTGGACCAAACAACGGGTTTTGGCAATTTGTTGAGGGAGGCGGAGGAATGAGCAACTGGCGCCCGGCTGACATGACTGTTGAACAAACCAGCGAAAGCGCCCATATTGCTATGAGGGTTGGCACAGAGCATGTCAGCCCTAATGAGCACGCAGCATCGGAGAATGTATTCAGAGTGTTGTACTCTGGTGAAGGCGCCCAGCAGATCAATGGGTTACCTGGAAACCATGAAGTGGAGCCTGTTGCTGAAGAGGCCAATGGATTAAGCGTCCAGAGAGTAGAACGTGCCCGGCAGACAAGTCATGAAATGTGCTACCTTGATCACGGTAATGGAGTCAGCCGTTGCCAGTATAGGACAGCAGCGACAGGAGAGGGGCTGCCCTACCCCATCGGAGAAGAGGTGACATGCTTGCCTGTGCAGGAACAAGGGAGTGACCAGCCTGGCGAAGTCAATTCAGTGTCTTCTGTGGGGAACGCGGAAAAGCCCACAGAGCATCGCTGCAACGCAGAGGAGATAAAACAATGGAATCAACAACTTACGAGGCAAGTGGCATGGCACGTGTGAATCACCAATAGTACAATGTACTTGGATAATCACGTCAGAGTTAGCCAATCAGCGCGCGCCGAGAGCAGTATTCACTTGTGTGGTATACACTGATTATTAATATTATTAAATTTAGTGAGAATAAAACTGACTGATGTTTCACAACGTGAGCGAACGTCGTTTCAGAGTCTAGTGATTTTCATAACATCAGTAAATGATATAAATACTCTGGTCGTTGATATGATTGGTCAACGAAGTCGTGTTGTTATTGGTCGACTGTCGGTTACGCCCTGATCTCATTGGCTGTGAAGACTGGTAACCGTGATTGGTGCGTTTCGGGCCGTTTTATTCTAATGTCTGTTGGTAAAATAGGTCGGTGAGTTGCTGTTTTTTAAAAAAGGTCAGTCAGTCTGTTGTTGATGGCGTCCATAAGTCGTTTGTAGGGTGCGGATAGTAGTAGGCATAAGTTTAGTGGTCTCTGTTCAAAGTTAGTAAACCGGCTTTCCAGTACGATCCGTTGGTAGTAATTAATACGTACCGTAGGTAATGCATTCAGCAGAGAGTCTCGCTCGATTCTTTGGTTTGTCTGTAAATGGTGTTCAACAATGTTATTGTTGATCTTACCATTCCTATGGGGTCTGGCCTTGCTTGTCCAAAAGTAGTTGGGTGGGGCAATTAATTAAGCGGATTAGAGCTAGCGAGTTGCACTATCCCGTTCTATTTTGAACAGTTTTTTTTTTCTTAAATAACGTCATTTTTGCGGAACTTAGTTTTATTCAAGCAATGGGATGAAATGGTAAAGCTTAAGTGTTACATTAACATAGTAGTAAAGTTGCATTCACAATTGAGATCCCAGCTGTTCAAGGGGTGGGAATCCAGCTCTCTATTAGATGAATCACTAGAGCGAATTTCAATCGAGTGTCGTAAATCAAGCCAAC
>NC_090875.1:39896600-39909100 GCF_036669935.1 Montipora foliosa
GATCCCAATATTAGTACTAAAGACATGAACAGTTCTCACAAGTGTATCAAGTTGTTCTTCACTCTTGGCAAACAGCTTCAAATTATCCATATATAACAAATGATTTAGCTTGTAGTCTTTCTTTCCCTATGCATTTACCTTCCTAAGTATCAACGACAATGGTACCATACTCAAAACAAACAATGGTGGCGACAGTCTGTCTCCTTAAAATATCCCTCTTCTCACATTCACCTCTCCACGATCTTCTCCATTTGATGTCAGCGATAACTTCCATTGCTCCATACTCTTTTTCAATAGGTTTCTCACATTCTCTGCAATTCCAGATATCTCCATACATTGATCCATATATTGATCCAACTATGCGGAACAAAGTCATACCCTTTCTTATAGTCTATCCAGGCCATGGATAGGTTGTTGTGCCTTTTCTTACAATCTTTCAATAGTCTTATCGATAAGTAATTGATCCTTTGTTCTACGGCTTCCCCGTTTACATCCTTTTTGTTGTTCTGGCAAGAGTTTCTCTTTTTCAAGATTATTATTATTATTATTATTATTATTATTATTATTATTATTCATTGCAAACTTATGTAAGATTCTAGTTTTATTTTCTATTTTCTATTATTTTAGTATATTATTCACTGTAACTTTCTATGAATGTATGTGGTGGTGAATAAATTAATGAAATGAAATAAATAAAAATTTGCACGTGCAAACCACGATTGGTTTTGGTTTCACTTCTGATTGGTTGAGAAAATGGCGCGAGAACTTTGAACCAATCAATGAGTGAAGTAATGCAAAACCAAAGCAATTCGCAAATTACTTTCGACACTCAATTGAAAACCGCTCTATCGATCCGATAACTCAGTTAATTTTGATACCTCTCATCTGTTAGACAGTTATTTTTTGGCGCTGTCCATCTTTAATTTTCAACAACCAAAGCCTGGTTATGACTTATTACGCGTTTTCATGGAACCGTGCTCGGGAAGGGCGCTTGTATGATTTGTGCAAAACGCATCACTCTTAAAAACCGAGGCTTGGTGAACAGATCCCACAGACGTCATAGCGTGATGAGAACATCCCGCATTAATAATCTGGTCTTTATTTATTTTTTGCTAATGCTTGGAAAATTACTTGCAGGTCAAATCCTCAGACAGCGGCTCTGAAAAGGAAAAACGCAGATGGTACATTTTTTATCATGGAAATCGAAGAGATTTCTCAACACCGCCGATATGAAACACCTATCCTTAGTGATGCGGTGTACAGTTATCGTTTCGAAAGGTTGATGGGCATCAGAATCTATCCCAACGGTGTCGGCAGAGGGAGGGGAACCCATGTGGCAATTTTCATTCATATGATGGAAAGTACCTTTGATGATCTCCTAGATTGGCCTTATTCTGGGACAGTCACTGTTAGCGTTCAAGATCGGAGTGGTTCAAGAGCCCGTAGCGACATCAGTCGGATCATACAATCAAAGCCTAACTTGTTGGCCTTCCAACAGCCACACGAGTCCATTTGCCGCACCGGGTATGGCTATGAAAGGTTCGCTAGAATCGAGGAGTTCTTTGGTCTTCGATACGTAAAGGACGATAAATTGTTATTGAAAATAGAGTTTTCCGGGTAATGATTGATACGCCCACACCGCAGTACAGTAAAACATTTCTCTCAAAGAGGTTTTTTGCGTTATTGACTTGAACAAACGTAGTGCCTAGGACGATGCACTACAATATGTTTGAAAAGGTAACATTATTTTAACTGCTTAAAAAGTAGAATTTATTGGTACATTTCGTGGATGTTGGCATGGATAGTTGTGGATGGCTCAATTTCGAGCTGTTTGGTTGCATGCAAAAATTTTGCCTTTGGCCTGTACGTAATGGCGTTTCTAGTGATTATATTTTCCTAGCTGGGAAATAGGAACATCCTAGCGCCCTGCAAACCGCCTTTTGAGAAATCCTGCAGAGAGCGTGCGTTGGATATGAGATGCTAAATAACCAGAGGCCCGTAGCGTCGAGTTGGCTATAAACAGTCTTAAAGTAACCCAACAAGTGCAAATGGAATACTTTGTCGTTGTTTTATTAAATTTTCATTAAATTCTGAATCATCTTGGACACAAGGCAGTTTCCTGCCCGGCAACACTTTACGGAATCAGTTTCCGTATTAGGTCACACGGTATATGGACTGATAACCGATATTGAGTGAACCAATCAAAAAACTCGAAAAGCAATATCCGAGGTCGAACATTTAATGGCCGTAAGCCGTTTTGTCGAAGTTACATAGATTATTTGTGTTAAAGAAAATGCATTTTTTTAAGTAATGACCTACGTTAATGCTGCAAGCGAGCGCAGCGAACGAGACGGTTACCTGTGTTCATTTTGGTCGAGTAGGACTGCGCACGTATATATAGCGCTTTCTATACTCGAATTTTCCTAGCTAGTGATATTTCCTTTTCAGAATACACAGTACGCCGGTCAGCGGCTATAAACCTATCACCATGCGTAAAGCGTAATCGGCGTGATCGTCCACATTCTTTAAGATTCCCATATAGACCACTTTTATAAATGGCGACCTACTTTATAAACTTTTGTATATATGTTAATTAGACCTACTGCCTTCATTTTGAAACAAATATTCTTTTAAAATTTGCTCGTCGTAGCGAGGCTAGAAGGGCTTATTAGCATTAAAGCCAAAGAATATTTTATTTGGCCGCCATTATGAAAGAGGTCTATGCTCTGCTGGATTTGTCACATGCTTTAGACTTTTAATGGGATTTCGAGAAGAACATTAAGGTAAGCTTAATATACGATTATACAACGTCAAACGCTATGTTAATCGTTAATGGAAACATTCTTCAAGGTGACCGTCGTTTTAGCGACGTATCTAGAGGAACACAATTTGCTTTTATGAGTCTTTGAGCTCTTTTATGTGCTAACTCGTGTGATGTTGCCCGCACAGTTCATCAGCTATTGACAGAAGGAGATGCTATGTAAGAGCACCTGACCCTGAACTGATTGATATCTTTGATAGCTGCAGAAACAATTGTCTGTCACTTCTCAGAGCATTTCACTTTTGATAAAAACGGCTTGTTATACTAAAATAATTATTCACAATACAATACATACTTAATTGACCGCTCCCCATAGGGGCTTTTCAGGGCCAATGAAAGACAATGAACGAAACGACATAACACAACAACAACAACAACTGTCAAGAATCCCAACTGGCCGGAGGCAAACCAGTTGGCTATTTACAAGTGCAGCGGGGAAGTTGAACCTGGGACTACCAGGAACAAATTCAACGAGTGATTAGAACGGGTCTTGAACCCGGGATCTCCGGATCTCAAGGCAAGCGCCCTAACCACTGGGCCACACTGCCTCCACTTCACCTCAGGCTCGGTGAATATCTGCAAATAAAAACCTCGACATCGTCTCAGTTTTTCTTCACCGATATTCATCTCGCCTTTGGGGAATAATTAGGGACCTTACGATAGGACGACGACGACGGCTACCAGAATGCCACAAAACGTAATGAACAAAAACAAAGGCTCTGCACGCCCTGTACGCCCTGAACGTGCGTTTTTCATTTCTTCGTGTAGAAGACGTGAGAACCTGACGAAATGTTTTTAAGTTTCTTTCCAAACAACCGCACAATTCCAATTTTTTTCTTCCCGCAATGTTGATAACACTTTCCATTCCGGACGACTTGGAGTTATCACGAAATTATTGCAATAACGGGAAATAATATTCTCAGAAAACGTTCTCATTGGCGCGTTGTCGTCGTTCTTTTGTTAGTTCCCTCTTGTTAAATACGGCGACGATCGAACATTCCGCTGCTTTAACATATGTTTCCAGTATTGATGTTTCCGTAAGATTACCAATTTTCATGTGTTTTTCAGTAAGGATTTTGTCTTCGGTAACATTAGTCCTTTTGCGTTTCTATAACACATCATTTGTGGGCACTTTTTCATGTTTTTATAATGTAATTTTTTGCAACAAAAGCTGGTAACTTTATTAAAACTAATTCACAGCGTGGAGTACATCTGTTTAAAAGACTCTTTCTCACGAGGCGCCATAAACTTTCACCCGCTTGTTCCCCAAAATGCCCGTTTAAGACGTTTTAACGTTTGTACAAAAGGCATTCAGCTTTTTGTTGAATTCAGCGTCGAGGGCATTTAGTTTGAAAAACGTTTTTTTACATGGTTCGAAGTGTAGAAAATGCTAAAAAAGCGTAGACTCAAATTTAGACCGATTGAAAGTCTTCGCCATATTGAATCGTTGAAGCCTTTTGTAGATAACGTCATTTCCGCCAATAAAGCAGCCTAGCCTGCCTTGGTAGCATAAGTCAAATTAAAATAATTTTCAGTCAAAAACGCCAAAAGAACAATTTAATGGCGATCATTTTTGTATTGGGTCTGTAAAGGCACAGCCGAGTTCTTGAATTTATGGCTAGCAATGGCTCGCGACAATTATTAGGAGAACCTCAGATTGGAGAGTTTGCAAACCGTCAAAGGCCTGAACCAGCCCACAATGACATGAATGGATGACAACATCTTCTGTGTATTTTATCCGGAAGCATTACAACGCAATGTTGTATAATTATTCCTAGACGTACTATATTCCCCAGTTGAAGTAACAGAAAATTTGCAACTTAACCCTTTGACTCTCAAGGCGGCCTCAATCAGCCATACTTATTATTTTACTCTGTCTAACGCCAGACGATTTTACTCGTCAACGGGGAACCTGGGAGTCAATGGGTTAATCACTCGCTGAAAATTAAATTATCTCCAGTTTTGCTTTCCCCCCCCCCCTCCCCCCCTCGCATAAACAAGAGGGTGTTGGGAAAGAGTCAGCAAGACTTATTGGGGAACTGGCAATTGCGATAGCCAAGTATTCTTAAAGACTAATAGGTACTTTAGAAATCCCGGGTGAATCAGAAGCTCAGAAGCTGAAGAGGCAGGCCTTGGGGAAAGCAGCTCAACATTTATGGAATGCTGGAACACTGTTTAATAAGGTGGATACTAATTTAATTGAAATTTGACAACTTTAAGAGAACAATCAATTAATTAATGTTACTGTGTGGACAGTGGCATATGCCATTGCATTCCATGCTTCTCTCCTCTTTGAGAAGTACAGGACTGGGTTTGATATTTTGTCACTTCAAGCAAGAGAGTCCAAACATTTAGGAATAGAATATGATTTGATGTTGACTAATTGCTCCAGATCAACTGGTTCACTTGGAAAGCGGTGGCAAGTAATGAGAGCTAACTATGTTAGGGCATTTTATTTAACAGAACATCACCCTTTGCCATCAACTTAAGTATCACAATTATGATCCAAGGATGACATCTGAGGTAGCAAAACCTGACCACTGTCAGTGTGGTCGAAAAAAATTGTGACCCTCAAGAACAGTTCTGTGATTTTTGTGGGGAATGTGGAACTATGCTTGAATGTGCTTCAAAGCAGGAACAAATACAAATGGCATTGGAGATTATGATGCTAATTAGCTGCTTCTTGTGTGAGATTCCCAGATCAACCATTATGTGACCAACATGAAAGTTTGTCCAATGGAAAGAGCAGCAAAGTTCAGTACATATTGATGCTCAAGCACTATCTGTTGCAGAACTGAAACAGAAATCAAAGAAAAGCTGCCTCAGCACCACAGGCAACAAAGAAGAAACTTGAGGGAAGCTTAGCAGGTGAAATGTTATAACCAATTGACAATAGAAAATATTGTTGGTTGCAGAGATAGTCATTGATTTTAGCCAGGCAACGACTTTCAACGGGATTATTGCAGGTAATTCATTAAGATTTGCCTTTCTGTCTGACAGTGTTGGAGCTTTCTTAACCCTTTTAAGTCCATATCTAATTTTTCTTAGTATTGTGTGCTTTTGTATTGCACAAGCAATCTAATTTTCTGATTTTTCTTCTCTACGATAGAGATAATAAGTTCAGCTCTGTGTCATTCTTGTTACTGTTAATAGAATGATTTCTTTTTAGTGTTAACCAAATATATTTATACGTAAATAGTCGTATTTAATGTGTACTTTTAAAAATAAGTCAAATCAATTTAGTCCGTATAAATTATTATATAAGTATTTGTTTAAGTTTCCTTTTAAAGGTTTTTGCCTTCCAAAGTCCAACCCCTGACATCCTCGTTCGTGGGAGCTGAGCAACAACTTGAACAAGTCAAATGTTGGTGGGATTTTAATCCCACTTCGACACATCTTGACCTCTCACGAATCACTGGTCCCAATAATTTAAAACAGATGGTAAACTTTTACACCCGTGACTCTGGCATTTTGGACTGCTTTTTTACGAACAGGGCTAGTTTATTTGAGCTTTCAAGGCTTCCCAAGATCGCGGCCTCAGATCATTATGTTATCCTAGCAAACCCCAGCTTGCCTAAAAAGATTACCGACCCAACTCGTAAGATCAAGTTGAGGGATTTGAGAAAAAGCAACTGGAGGGATTTTGGTGAGTGGATGATAACAATGAGCTGGGATTTGCTATATGCTGCTCCTTCATGCTCCGAGAAACTTGCAATTTTAACGAGTGAACTCACAACCGCAATGGATATTTATTTCCCGTTCCGATCTGTGAGAATTCATATACAAGACAAACCCTGGGTTACTGGTAAACTCAAATATTATATTTCTAAACGTCAACAAGCTTTTACCAGGTTTGGCAAGGACTCGATTATTTATAAGTTTTGGCGTAAAAAAGTTCAGCATTCGATCAAGTATGCAAAGCGGCATTATTACTCTCACAAAGTTGAGAATCTAGCGCATTCAAATCCTGCTAAATGGTGGAAACAAATTAAACAACTAACAGGTCAAGCTTCTGATCAAGGTGAATGGTTTCATAGATTTATTGGCCCTGATCAACCGGACCAATTTCAGGATTGTTTGGCTCTATCAAATGGGATTAATGACTTCTTTGTCAGTATTACGGAACAATTTACACCCTTGGTTCAATCTCCTATTAGACATACTATTGTACCACCTAGCCTACTCGTGTCAGAATTCGAGGTCCTGAGGGATCTAAATAACTTGTCATCAAACAAAGCTCCAGGTCCTGACGGGATTTCTAATCAAATATTCAAAGTGTTCGCCCCTGAGTTAGCACCTGTTATTTGCGCAATTTATAATCAGTCATTACAGGATTCATTTGTTCCAGGATCATTAAAACAGTCGATCGTAACACCAGTACCCAAGATTTCCCCGCCACAAGGGATTGATAATGATCTCCGTCCAATCTCCCTTACTAATAGTATTGCAAAGATCCTGGAGGGATTTACGAACAGGAGGCTTCTACAACAGATAGGAGATAAGATTGATTCCAAACAATTTGCTAGGAAAGGACATTCAACAACTCATGCTCTTGTTTACCTCCTACAAGCAATCCACGAGGCTATTGACCGTGGAAATAATTGTGTTAGAATCTTCTTCTCGGATTTTTCTAAGGGTTTTGACTTGATTGACCATCAGATCCTTATGGACGAATTATCACTGCTTGGTGTGGACCCAGTGCTTTTCAGTTGGATAAGGTCTTTTTTAACAAATAGAACTCAAGCCGTGCGCATCGGAAATGTCTTATCGGATTGGAAGCATACCCATGGAGGTATACTCCAAGGGACCAAGATGGGTGTCACCCTTTTCTCAGTTATGATAAATAGACTCCTAAAGGATTGGAATGTGAGAGCAAAATACGTTGATGATACCACAGTTGTAGAAATCCTGCCTCGCAATTCAATAAGCCTTCTCAATTTGGCTGTTAGAGACACACATTCGTTTTGTACTGCCCATAAGATGAAGCTAAACCCTCGGAAGTGTAATGAAATGCTGATAAATTTTATGGAGTACCCGAACTCTGTAATTCCACCTATTTGTATTGGAAATCACCAGCTCGAACGTGTCTCATCTTTTAAATTACTTGGTGTTAAAATCAGAGACGATCTTAAATGGAATGACCACATAGACTATATTTATTGTAAGGCCGCCAAACGTTTATATACCCTAAGAGTGCTTAAAAGAGCTGGTGTAGCGAATAGCAATATTTTAAATATTTATAAGTGCTCTGTCAGATCCATTTTGGAATATGCCGTGGGTGCTTGGCAAGACATCCCTGAATATTTGTCATCTAAATTAGAATCTATACAAAGGAGAGCCCTTAAGGTAATACTCCCGGGTGTTGGTTATAAGGAAGCCCTGACCATATCTGGCCTTCCAAGTCTAGAAGTCAGGCGAGAAACATTAAGTAGGAAGTTCATTGCGACGTCGAAACTCCGCCCTCAGGCTAATGTTTAAAATGTTCCTTACAATCTTAGATCTGGGAGTGAAAAGTCCGTTCGCCAGGAGGCAAGAACCAAGAGAGCTAATGATTTTATAACTTTTAGATTTCTAGATTAACTATTATGTAGATTTTACATTAGTATACCTTAATTATTTTTAATAGTTTTGTAAATGATACCGCTTGATAATTCAGTTTATACATAGTTCTAACTGCAAAGAGTGGATTAAACGATATTATATTATTATTGAGGAGAGAGGAAAGCCGGAGTACCCGGAGAAAAACCTCTCGGTGCAAACTCAATCCACTTATGACGCCGAGTCTGAGTCTGGGAATTGAACCCGGGCCACATTGGTGGGAGGCGAGTGCTCTCACTACTGCACTATCTCTGCACATTGATCCGGTATCCAGCGGTTTCGCCCCGTTTCGCGTTAGCCCCCTCCAATTTGCCCCGTAAATGCAAGTTCGCCCCCTTCGTATATTGTCTTGACTTCAACTACCCTCCCCTTTCGAGAGTTATACGTATGATCTCCCACATAAAGAGTAGAATGTTGACGTAAACAAAAATGGTCTAATGTTCGGAAATGTTTAAGCTTACCTTTGACAAACTCTTAGCGACTACTATCAGAAATTTTCCATTGGAGATAAGCGAAATAGGAATGCACCAAGTGCGTTTCTATAGAGCTCAATTTACACGTGAGTCTTTAAATTTTAGCAGAATTCATAAAAAGAATTTTTAAAAAGTCTTACTTGTGAAGTCTATTGTGACATGACTTAGAAAAAAATATTGGGTAAGCCGGTTGTTGTTTGAGTGCAAAGTCAAGTTCTCTTTAATGCGATTGTTCAGTTTTGAAGGACTAAAAGAGTTAAGTAAAACCAATTATACAGCTGGCACGCGAGTCTCGTAATTTTTTATTTGTTGTCAAGTATTCTGTAAACTTTGCATGATAGAAATATCAGTAAGAGCAAATTCTATCACCTACAAATTATAACCAATGAAAAGGTGACAGGAACTTTTTTGATCCGTCGCTGTATAAGACCTTGATAGCAACTGTCACAATCTTAATCGAACTTCGGCTAAATTTGATTACGAACGCTATGGACTTCTGTATTTTCTGCAAACTTCGAGTCCGTGCTCGTTAGTGAAGCTTGCAATGTGATGAATGTTTACAATGGCAACACCGAACGTGGCAAACCGGCGTATCGCAGCAAGAATATCGTTTTGCTGTGCAGACTGCCCAAGATATTGATTGGCTCTGTGCCTTTTGTACTTAGGGTCTCTGAGACCCCAGAAGAAAAGTATGTGCTTGGAGGACGATTTAACCTCGACGGTGCTTGATCCACCTGCCAGTTCTGTCTACTTTAACGTATATGCAACTTTGGTAAGTTTAATTTCGTATTGAAAAGCTACATAGGATTTTTAGCATTGGATAATTTCTGAAAAACAACGAACAGCAACGTTGAAGGTTGGCACAATGGGCTAAACAGACGTGCGCAAGGCAGATCAAACCCACCATTATATTTGACGATCCAACTGCTACACGAGGAAGCGAAGCTTGCCTCCCTTCAGATCAGGCCCGTGTCAGAAAGGAAGTTGCTGCGGCATCATAAAAAAATCATACAGAGAACTGTAGTCAAAGATATTTAACCTTTGGGACACTTACAGAAAAGACGAGAAGACATCAAACCAGCTACTGAGGTCATGTGTTCATTTTATGGCTCAGTTGAAAAATAAACTAAAATGCTGTAGGTCGAGCCTAGCGCTCGATATTGCACACTAAGCCAAAACGGTTCCTTTAAAAGCCACCGCATCAAATAAAAGCTGTGACCAACAATAACACCACAAATACCATTTCCAATCGTAAACCATTGCTGAACAATTCACATTCGAGATCTTTGTTTCTTTACGTGCGCGAGACCTGGAGAGAGTCTAAACATGCAATCATTCTCCATAGGTTTTCCTAGGTGCGATGATCCTTGAACCCACAGAATAAGTTTGAAACGGCGGCTATGTAACGCAATCTCCCGCCATGTCCAAGTTTGCACTCCTCTTGTAAATAATCAATGAAATTAAACAACAGGCTTGGAGAACACAGGCTAAAATTCATTACTTCGAAATTTAATTCCTCCTCCTCTTCGCAGCAAAACTTGAGAAATTTCAAGCACCTACTGACAATCTGCTGAGCGGCCGATCTTTCTTGTAACCGCAGCCGCTTCCAGAAAGCCAAGTCGTAAATTACTCGCCAATTTGACTGGGAGGTTAGAATGAAGGCATTAATCTAGCGCTGGGTTTTGAGCACGTAGACTATACATCACCATCTGTACTTAATGTAGTCGATACTGAGTAATTTTGAGACACGACTTCTTTTGCTGTGTAATAGGCTTCTCCAATTTCCTCGTAGTGACATCGTAGCTCGTGCATATGACTGATTCTCGAAGTTTGAACACTGAATTTTTTTCGTATATATTTCTTCCGGTCTAAGAATAAAGAAAAAATAAAGAATCGAGCTAAGGGGCTGTAACGTTTCGTTGTTGCGGTGCTTTAGTAATTATTGCAGCCCCAGTGGTATACCTTGACAAATGCAAAAATTTGCAATTATTCTACTCAATAGATAGCAATAAAATTTCGCAAGAAAGGCACTCAATATATAAGACAGAAAGAACATTTCGCAGTTACTGACATTTCATTAATGGCGAAGAAGTAACTGAATAACAAACACAGAGGGAAAATATTTCGTAGTTATTGATATTTCATTGACGGCGAAGTAGCCAATAACAATAATAGTATAGTATTTAGATAATCCCCCCCCCCCCCCCCATCCCCCCCAGCAGTTGCCATTTTGTATTCAGGGAAAAGCCTTTGCATTTTTGAGGGACCCTGGTACGCAATAACACTACTTCCTCTTTTGAAAAATCAATTCCGCTTCTTCATCATCTTTTGGTTATATCGAACATCTTTTAGTGGTATTGGACATCTTTTATTTATATCGGACATTATATCTTTATTGCACATAATAGGGCCTTCATACACTCCTACCACCAAATTTCCCGCTTTTTTTTCCTTTTTTGTTTCTTGGAATGTTATTTTTCGATAAGTTTTGCATCTTTTTAGTCCAAATGAAAGCTCAAAATAAAGATTATTTGTATACATTTTTTTGTAATTTAATATTGTCTGCCTAATTTGCACAAGATAAACATCGCATACGCATGCACGCATACACAAGAAAGGAAAGAGTCGTATTTACCTCTTCTTCGCAATCTCATGCAAAACACAGGAATTTTTAATTATGGTGAAGAGTCTCTCTTCATTCGTGAGCAATCACAGTTTCAAATTTCACAGAAATCGACAGACCCGCAAATATTTTACGAGTTTTTTTAGCAAGGTGATAAAAGGTCATATTCTTGGAAAAACCCTCTCAAGTTACGCGACGCCAGAGATGATAAATGTCTTTGTACAAAATGTAAGGGCCTTCTCTGATTTTTCTTTGAAAAGATGTGAGACGTGATTCTGCAAAGTAGCCTTTTCTAGCCTTGCATTGATTGCCACTTTCTCCTTTTTGCCAGCAATTTTTCCTTTTCTTTGCAGTCAATTTCGATTACAAATAAAAATGAATCAGAAGGAGGGCGAGCATATCTGAACGATTGCAATCCATAGGAAGTTGTAGTAACTCTTGGTAGATTTAATTTTAGGGTACTTCTGAGATTGCACGCCGTTTCTTTCTTCCAGTTGTGATCCGATGATGGTGGAGCAATTCCATAAAGAGTCTTATACGTACTGACTAACATGTTCTGACCACGAGAAGATTCAAGATTCACACACCCCATTATTCTAAGTAAAGTTTCATCAGTAGTCAAGATGACTATATAATTCAGAACCATCATTAAAGCCTACTTATTAAGTTTTTTCAATTTGTCTTTTCTACGTTTGCTGCAAAAATGCCAAACGTCACTACAGTAATTAAAAGCAGGTAAAATGAAGGTATTATATAACCTTAGCTTGATATGGTCGCCGATAAGGTGGTTAAATCATTTTTTCAACTGCCCTCTTTTTACGCGGGGGCTTCTAGGTTGCCTCCTCGGGTTTTGGCCCCTGGGACAAACCCTGCGTGGGCAACAATATCTACTGACTCTTTCCTTTTTATAAGAATATTGTTTTCCCGGCCCAGGCTGAAAATTTTATTTTTCTGCCGTATTAAGCTGAAAATATCCTTGTAATAT
>NC_090875.1:39914100-39936600 GCF_036669935.1 Montipora foliosa
ATTATTATTATTATTATTATTATTATTATTATTATTATTAATTCGCTTAATAGAGCGGCAGCGCTGCACAACGTTAGAGTTCTATGTCCAATAATTGCCACCTATGCAATAAATACCTACAGAGCGCCTGTGCGACTTATTCTTATTGAAGAGAAAGAGCTCTTGTCTTCGGAAGGCACTACACAAGGGGATCCTTTAGCTATGAGCTTATATGCAATCAGTCTTCAACCCCTGATTACTCTCTTGAGCTTTCGTAGTTCTGCAAAGCAGTGCTGGTATGCCGACGATGCCACTGGAGCGGGTGCGTTGACAGACATCAGAAAGTGGTGGGACGAGCTGCTGACAGCGGGTCCAGCTTTAGGCTACTATCCAAACGCAAAGAAGAGCTGGCTTGTGGTAAACCCAGAGAAGCTGAAAGAAGCAAATGATGTGGGGAGGAGCTCACCTCTCGGGGGAGCAAACAAAGCACCAGATGCCCGTCTCGATGTGCACTGCCGTGGATTCTGAGAGAGACAACGGGCCGCCTTTTTTGATATACGGGTATGTCACCCGAATGCGGACTCGTATAAAGAGCTTAGCCCCAAACAGATATATAAATTGCACGAAGATGAAAAGAAGCGGAAATATGCATCCAGAATAATAGAAGTCGAGAATGGCACTTTTACGCCCTTGGTTTTCACCACAACAGGAGGTATGTCTCAGGAGTGTCAGCAGTACCATTCCAGACTTGCCGAGCTCATCTGTTCAAAGAAGCTGGAGGACTATGCAACAACAATCGCATGGACTCGAACGAAAGTGTCCTTCGCCATCCTGCGGACTGCCCTAGTTTGTTTGAGGGGAACAAGCTCACGGAGAAGAAAGACAAATATACAGGAGAATGACTTAGAGACAGAGAAGGGACTTGCTGGACTGACATAATAAATTATTAACGGATGTTTTATGCTTTCGCCTGACTGATTTTTCTCTTTGATACATAAGACTTTTTATGTACAATAAGTTTTTAGACCAATATGTTTTAGATCATCATTTTAAATTATTATTATTACTATTATTAGTTATTTATTATTTTTTATTAGCTTTTTCTTTAGTAATACTTAATTGTCTTTTTCCAATTTATAAATTATTCACAATAGTTTTCTATCGTGAACATATAGTTTAGTTTTTAAAATTTGTAAATAATTTCGATATGTAGTTTAAAATTGTAAATATTTACTAATTGTTTTGATAGTTATTATTATTATTATTATTATTATTATTATTATTATTTGGGAACTTGACTCTATTATTATGCAAAGCGTGTGGGGACATTTTCTATTGTTTTATACATCAACATAGCCGTCTCATCACGTGGATGCAAACCAAGAATAGCTACGAACGCACCGCCCAAACGAGACGCCACGACCAATCATTTCGATTCTTTAGAGTTCTTTGTGAGTCGCCGCGGTTGAGCACCGGGCCGCCATCACTCGTGGTCTCTAAAACTGAGGAGAAGCTGGGGTCTTTCTGCAGGTACCAGAAAGCATTATGTTTTTGGTCACTTGAGATTGATCTTTATTTGGAGTTGTTCTGTTTCCTGTCTTTTGTTTCCTTTGTTTTACGTAATTTTTTTGCCCATACTTGCAGAAGCTGCCAGAAAGTTCTGCCTTTTTGGACATCTTCAAAATCGTTACTCTCTAGTCTTCTCGGATAAGGACAATAAACCATAGGCATCGTCTCACAACCCTTTAATGTTAATAAATCTGTGGGACGAAAAAGAACCCACATACTATTCGCAAAGAGCAGTGCATGGAGTTCTTGCTGTTCACAGGGACGAGGACCTTCGTTTTCTGGCTGGTCTTTTATATACCGGATCCAAAATAATTAAAGCGAGTTTCAATCGAGTGTCGTAAAACCAAAGTAATTACTTTGGCTAATCAAAAAGGACAGAGACAATCCAGTAAACCAATCAAAATTCGAAGTATTTACACGTAGCCGACAAAAGGCGCGGGAAAATGTTCACGCGCGAGCCACGATTGGTTTTGGTTTCACTTCTGATTGGTCAAAAAAGTGGCGCAAGAACTTTGAGCCAATCACTGAGTGAAGTAATCATAAACCAAAGTAATTCACTAATTACTCGACTGAAAACCACTCGAATGTCCATAAAACGAAAGAACAAAGCGAGCATAACAATAGCTAGTTAGTAAGGCCTAATCGGAATAACAATGGTTCTTTTGTCCTCCGCTATCTTAGTCCGGTATATGAAGGTCTACCCCGTTTTCTCTAAAAGGAAAAGAACTTAATTTAATTGTTTAGTCATTTTAGCGCTGGAGCGCTAGTTAGGGGACACTGTAAACCGAAATTAGCAATTAACGCAAATGAAGTCAATGTCGTCGATACTGAGTATTTTTGAGACAGGACTTCTGTCCTTGTGGTATACGCTTTTTCCCCAATTCCCTCGAAGTGACATCGCAGCTTTTTCAAGATGCCAAAAAATTGGTGTTTTTAAAAGTAGGCCATTAAGCAAATTTCTCCTACATATGACTGATTCTAGAGGTTAGAACACCTAAATTCTTTCGTATTCTTCCATTCTACGAATAACGAATGAATCAAGAATGGACTAAGTGCCTGTGACGTTTTCGTTGTTGCTTTGCTTCCGTAGTTATTGCATTAATCCCATGAGAAACCTTTCTGTGTCTGGAAGCCAAATTGTACAAGTAGCTCCAGCAGACGCCATTTTGTATTCAGGCAAAGCCCTTGCATTCTCGAGGGAGCCTGGTACGTAATGACATTCACTTCCTGTCTTTCAAAATCATTTCCGCTTACTAATCTTTTAAATCTATCATCTTTTGATTATATTTAACATGTTTTAGGAGTATCAAACATCCCTTAATTGTATTGGGCATCTCTTATTTATATCGGACATCTTTTCTTGTAGATTTATTGCACATAACATTCATGTATTAAACATAACATTGATACAAGCACATTCGATATTTTGTCCGTGAAGGGCCTTCAAAGCAAACGGCGTAATGAACCAATCCAGATTTGTAGCATTTCCATGTAACTTGCTCCAAGCGCGGGAAAAATCGCGCGTGCATGCCTCGCGGGTTGATAAAACTGGCACGAGATTTTTAAACCGATCATTAAACGTAGCAATTGCAATCGCGTCATTACTTTTGACAGTCATTTGAAAACTGCTTTAACTAAGCACAACTCGTTCAAAGATATTTCAATTTCACATATGCCTGATGATGAATTAATTAAAGAAACATTTAGTCGTCTGATGTTAACTGTCCGTGGTTTTGTTCGAAATTCACGGGGCAGACAACTCTGCTTGATCAACAGGTTATGGCAGTCAATTTAATCTCTTCTGTTGGGGATATTGAAAGAGCCACGGAGCATACATGCACCGCGGGGGAGATGAGACAGTGGACACCGAAACTAACAAGGCAAGTGCCAAGTCCGAATTATCACCAATACTTTGTGCAATGATCTGTGCAGTATATTTGGTGAAAACTGGTAAAGAATATCCGGATATCTAAATTTGAATAGTTGTTCAGAACTTCTCAATCGTCATGATCTTTTTGAGGAAAGACACAATTTCACACTGTCATGCTTTTTTGTATAATGGTAGGAGACCCCATTTTTGCTTTTTCACAGATTAATTGGGGAGTGAATCCAACTTCGACGTCGACCGCAGTTGAGGGAGACATAAGTTCTCCACGCTATGTACCGCTTTTTGTTTTTAGTTTAGGACGTTTATTTGCCTTCATCTGTTTAAAACGAGGATTCTTTAGGTTTGATTATTTGCCATTCCAAGAACGAGTTTAACCGCTGACCGGTTGGGCATTGGGTTACTGTGCAGGAGGTCGCGGAATTAAACCTCCGGCCAGACCTACACGCAGAGCCTTCGAATAAATATGCCTTTGTAACGATCTCTACAAATGTTTAGACTCTCTACCTAGGCTTCTCGGATGAGGACGATAAACCGTGGGCCCCATCTCACAACCCTTCTATGTCTTAATCCTGTGGGACGTAAAAGAAAACCAGGCCCCAGTTGTTCAAACGATAGCGATAGACAGAGCTATCCAGTGGATACGACATATCGACAATTGCGCTATCCAATGGCTAGTGATTTATCCGATGGATATGCTTAACCCTTCTTTTGAACAACTGGGCCAGGTTTGTGAACTCGGGAGAAGTAACAACCCCAGACAAATCCACGTTTTCAATAAACCACTGGGCAACTAAATCTATCAGGAGCGTAACCCCTACTCCCTCCCCCCCCCCCTCCCCCCATAGTCATCATTGAGAAATCCATCTCCACAGAATTGTTTTTTGTCCACTTTTTACTAATACGGGAAAACTTATTGATTATAGGTCCATTTCACAGACAGCTTCTCTGAAAAGGCGATCTTTAAGTGACACCTATTACATTTTCAAAATAACCGAGGTTGCTCAACTTCGCGAAAACGAAACACCAGTCTTTACTGATGCAGTGTACAATTATCCGCAAGAAAGGATTCTGGGCATAAGAATTTACCCCAAGGGAGTGGGGAGTGGAAGAGGCACCCACGTGGCACTTTTCATTCATATGATACAAGGAGAGTACGACAGTTTCCTAGTCTGGCCCTTTTCTGGTACAATTACTATTAGCGTCCTAGATCAGAGTGGTTCCGGAGGTCGCGGCGACATCAGCCGGGTCATACAAGCGATGTCACATCTGTCAGCCTTCCAAAAGCCTCGTAATGCAATTTCATGCACCGGGTATGGCTTTGAAAAATTCGCTCCAATCGATAAGTTTTTTGATTCTCCAGTTGTGAAAGACGATAAATTGTTCTTGAAAATAGAATTTCAGGTTGTGTTTAATTAAGACGATGTGTGAAGAGATGTCATTTGAACTGCTTAAAAATGCTTAAAAAGTAGAAGAGATGGCCTGCAACTAATCTCTTAAGACACAAGGTAAACAATTACGTCATGCACAATTGCTGGTGGACGATCTCTTGTTTTCGTCCACCGACATGGCGGCGATGAAGCGTGATTAATACATTTCTGGTGTGTTTACATAGGGAGTAGTGGATGGCTCATCCTCGATTTAGTTACAACAGAGGTTTTGCACAGCAGCCGTGTTGCATGGCAGGAACAATGAAAATGTTTAGCATTAGAAAGAACATCTGTTCCCATGGGACAAGAATTGTTCCTGCCATGCAACATGGCTCCCGTGCAAAACCTCTATAGTGCAATGTGTTAGAGACCACGTTCCTTTAAGTCCATATTGAACCATGGCCATCTCATTTAGTTGATCTAAGAGCGACACTACAGCTAGTTGAAACTACTTAAGCAACACGTTCATCTTAAGTATACTTGTTAAGGAGTAGATTAGTAGGATAGTTTTTCAATTTGGCCTTTTTTGATATTTTGCTCAGAAAGAACGTTATCGATTTTTTGAACATACCGGTAGATTTAGGTTTTGGTCATTTAGCTGCCGCGTGAACTTTTGATAAAGATTACACATTTTCTGGTATTTTTCAGTAAATATTTTATCTTTTATAACATTGGTCTTTTTGCTTTGTTTGAGCGCATTTGTGTTCACTTTTGCAAATGATAATTTTTTTTTTTTTGAAATGCGGAGTAGATCTGTTGAATAACCCTTTCCGTGCGTGGCTCCACAAACTTTCACCCTCGGGTTTCCGTAAACGTCCGCATTCAGCATTAACCAATATCAAAAACACCATAATGCTCTTTGTTTGTCCCTCCAAATTTTGCATAAGCATTGTTTTTATTTTATCTTGGGTATTTTTGATGGTGGCTAATAGGCCTTTTTGCAGATACGGCGGCCATTTTGATTTCTGTTGTTTTGAAAGACATTGTGGGATGCTCAGGGAGCAAATTAATATGTATCTACTCCCTGGGTATAGTCATTTGAAACTGGGCGACGTATCTGCAAAAAGGTCTATTGTGTTGAACCAAATATCGAGGGTGTTTGAAAAGGTTCTTTGATATGGTTAAAGGGAAGAATTCCGAAACTGCTGAAAGAATGCAGACGCAAATTGAAACTGATTAATAGTTTCATACAGCATCGGTTCAATAGTCCTTTCTTTCATAAAAGTGTTGAATATCGCTTGCTCCATTTAAACAAGTACAATCCGTTTGAAAGCTGTAGAAAATGCGCATGCTCACATCTAGCTTTAAAATTCAATGTGCGCTCCTTCGTCCATGAAGTAAAGTTGTAGTTTAAAGTGACGTTTTTGTTGCCTAAGCCGTCATCGTTTTTTGACCCTTGGACTCCCAGGAGTGATCAGCACGTAAATTCTCCTCACAATGTCAATGAAATGTCAGTCAGCCAGGTATTGAGAATGAAGATCATTATCAGCTTAAGAAGTGTAATCTTCATAAAATACCAAATTCTCATGACTGTACCCAACAAAGAAATCAATGGCACTGCTTAAGAGAATGAACGTTTCGATTGTGGAAACGATTAGATTAGAAAAGATTATGGCGGCAAAGCCGCGAGTAGGATCTAGAAACTGTTCCACCACTAGCGGCCAAAACTCAGAGGAGCAACCATAAGCCTCCTGCGCACACAAAGAAATCCGCAGACATTCGTATGTCGTAGGAAGGAAAGATTGCGTGACGAGTCACAAAAATGTCCGCGCAGGAGGCCAAGCAACTCACGCCCACTTAGCCCTTACTCGTTCAGAGACAACTGGCACGAATAAGTGTTACTCCTGAAATCGAGGCTTATCGCTTAAACAACATGGCGGCCAAGAAGAATTTGAAGGAGTCGCGAGGAATGAGGAACTCCTTTCTTCATCCACGCTTCGTCCTTTCCTTGGTCTCTTCATAGCTACGGCACACAAGCCAAGTGCCTGAGCCACATCTAGTTCTTCGTCCATATCCTGCAAAAGCCGCTTTCTCGATTGATTTTTCTTTTTCAAAAACATTTGTATTTCCATATCTTGCCTTTCTTGGCGACGTCGAGTAATAGAGTTAAGAAGTTGTAATTCCGAATCCTTTATTTTGTTCGTATACTCGCAGGCTGTGTGGTGATGAATTAAGTGGTATGAGTGGATTGGAAGCGTAGAGAGAGAACTGAAAATTCATCGTCATGTGCTAACGTACTCCACAGAAATTAAATACAACGCTATGATGAAAATAAAATAAAATAAAATAAAATAAAACTAAGTTTAAAATTACTATTACTGATTTACTGGTACATGTACAGTGTTCCCTATTAGCTCCCACCGCTAGAAGAATAGTTATTTTTATTATGGCAGTTTAGCACGCACGAGTACATGTACCTGCTAATAACAAGGTGATTGAGCGTTTAGTAACGTGACCAAACACTAGAAATCTCTTCCGACAATAAAACAACTCTAAAACCTAGAAAGTTATATACATCAACAAACTAAAATCCTCAACCTGATCACTCAGACCCTTACCTAGAATGCAGTGTTTGACACTTGCAGACTGCAGGCTAACCGTAACTCGCAGTAAAAGCTAACCGTTTTAAAATGGGTGCTTAGACTTAAATACTGCTCCTCGGCGCTATTTGAAATGGGTGCTTTATAGACTTAAACGCAATTCGCTCAGCGCTATTTGTTGGCTGTCTGTAGTTGTCATAACCAAATTAAGAGCTTAAACCTAATCACTAGGCCGAGAATTTAACCCTAAACACTAAAAATTACTGTTCACATGCATAAATAAATCCTACTGTCTTTGCATGATAACATCAGAGACAACAATCCATCATAATAATCTTAAAATGATTTCTCTACCTTATATGATACATACTCCATAAAATTAACTACAGAAAGATATCCAGGTATGTTATAATGGGCAGTGATCTAAAAAAACAATTATTAAAACCAGTTTAAAACTGGTTTGAAAAAAAATTTAAACCAAAAACAAAATTACCCCGTTATCTAAACGCGCGTGAAGCTATATTCCTGGTACAATTCTAGCTGCTCCTTGGAAATAGCTATTGCTGGTCTTCCTCTGCATCCTGTATAAAACACGGGTACTATATCACCATCTTCTGATTTAGATGTACATGTATCAAATTTGGCACATCTTGGAGAATTGGTCGTCATGCCAGTACTTGCACATGTATTATACAAAAAATACATATCATACAAATAAGGTTAGCAGTTTTTTGAAAAAATGGTAGTGGGTTTTGTAACTTCTTTCTGGCAAGGCAAGCATTAAACAAATAAAATAATGAAGACTTACCGTAGGTGGGGGGTACTGGGACCTCTTTAACAGCCTCCTCACCCAACTTGAATTCTGGATATGTCCCATGATATCACTTGTTCTCCTCTGCTGTCCTTTTTGTAGTGCTCTTCACATTCTCATTAAAGTGAAGGCTGGCCAAATTATGTGCCTGATAAGAGATGAAAGTCTCTCAATAAAAAGGAAAAAAAGTACACTTCGAAGCCGTTCATATATGCTCAAGGTTTCCAGCCATTACAGTTTCAGTGTATCCACACCTGGGTCCTTGGCATACTCAAAGTGCTTGTGAACTCGGGGAGGGGTTGTAAGTGTCGTGTTACTTACCAGCAACATGAACCTAACCATGAAAACCCAATCGTTTTGGGGTGCCAAAAATTTATAGTCGCATGAAAACCTTCTAAGCTACTTGTTTGGGCATCTGGAGACAGCTTGGCCACATCACTTTGTAATCTCTTGTCAAAAAGTACTTTCACTTCCTTTAGTTTATCATGTGCACCTGTGCCTGAGGAACAAGATGAAACGACCTAAATATAAATCCATATCCTGTCATATTTATTTCCTATGGTGTAACCTTTTCACAGAGCCTTACTCGTGCCAAGCCAAGGTGGCTCTCTGTACCACAGAATGACAATAAAAAGTCTCCGCTTACGAGCCAGAAGGCTCATCAGGCCGGCGCTTATCTCCGGTTTCTGTAGCATGAAGCGACTAGGAGTATTTGTACTCCCCCCTGGATGGGATGCTAGTCCATCGCAGGGTTACCCCCAGCATTACGCCGGTACCCATTTATACACCTTGGTGGAGAGAGGCACCGTGAGAGTAAAGTGTCTTTCCCAAGAACACAACACAATGTCCCCTGCCAGGCCCCGAACCCGGACCACTCGATCCGGAGTCGAGCGCAGAATGACAATACAGTAACTTAATCATGTATTGTCACAAATATGCAGGGTTTTTAGGCAGAGCAAAGTGAAATGTGTGTAATGGTTTCCTGGAAAATTATGGATTATTTTGGAAAATTATTGTGAAAATGTCAAGTTTACAAATCGAAGTACCTTGTTTAATCCACATCCTGTCCTCAAGAGGTCCATGGTTACACTATTTGTACAGTTCATCAGAGTGATCACTATGTAGATTTGCCACACGTCTAACTAAAGAAGACCACTTTGCAACAATAGGTGTGCCAAAACCTGCTCTTGTAGACGTTCAGAAGTACCCAACGAGAGAAATTTTCAATGTTGACTTGTCGTTGCTTGCAACGATTAATTGACATCTAATAAGAGGTTTATAGTAAACAAACCTATGCACTCACCTTGACCAAATTACCCACAATGCAACAATATAAAAAAAACCTAATTCTACAGTATTTTACTAAATTTACCACAATCAGCAAAAGACAATGTGCCATGCAAAAAAACCGCATGAACAAGCACGTAATAGACGAGAAATAGGAGTTTTTTTTCAAAAGTGTCGAAAATGGCCATTTTTTGGACTTAAAAAGAAAGAAAAGGACCGAGGTCAAATCTTCAAAAATGGCCATTTTTTTAGCTTAACGTGGGAAGGCCAAAAAAATAGAAAATACAAGTCGTATAATAGCCTAATTAGTATGGATGGAAAGCTAAACTATCATAGATTTGTGCTATGCAAAAAAAACCGCATGAAAAAACACCCCTGAAAAGACAGAAAAAGGACTTTTTTCAAAAAGTGTCGAAAATGGTCATTTTTGGACTTTAAAGAAAAGGGGGAAGCGCAAATCTTCAAAAATGGCCGAATTTTTGGTCTAACTTCGGAAGGCTAAAAAATAGGGAAATACAAGTCGAACAATAGCCTAATTAGTAGTATGGATCGAAAAATAAACTATTGTAGATTTGTACTATGCAAAAAACCGCACGAAAAATAAAATATTAGACAACAAAAAATAACACTTTCTCTAAAAATATCGCAAATGGCCATTTTTCGCAAAATAGCAAAGGGAAACCAAAGAAAAAGTTTCAAAAATGAACGATTTTTGGTCTTACTTTGGAAGGTTCAAAAAATAGGAAATACAAATCGCACAAAAACCTAATTACTATGGATCGGAAGGTAAACTATCCTAGGTTTTTACTATGCAAAAAAACCGCATAAAAAAAGACCTATTAGACGAGAAAAAACATTTTTTCAAAAAGTGTCGAAAACCGCGCTTTTTCGCAAAAAATAGCAAAGGGGGGACCAAGGGAAAATTTTCAAAAATAGCCGATTTTTTGGGCAAACTTCGGAAGCTTAAAAAAAATAGGAAATACAAGTCGTACAATAGCCTAATTGGTATGGATGGAAAGCTAAACTATCATAGATTTGTGCTATGCAAAAAAACCGCATGAAAAAAAAAAAGCTATTAGACAAGAAAAATGACATTTTTTTCCAAAAGTCTCGAAAACCGCGAGTTTTCGCCAAATAGCAATAGGGGGGACCATAGGAAAATTTTTTTAAAAAATGGCCGATTTTTTGGGAAAACTTCGGAAAGGTTAAAAAAATAGGAAATACAACTCGTACAATAGCGTAATTGGTATAGATGGAAAGCTAAACTATCAGAGATTTGTGCTATGCAAAAAAACCGCATGAAAACACTGCTATTAGACGAGAAATGACATTTTTTTTTCCAAAAGTGTCGAAACCCGCGGTTTTTCGCAAAATAGCAAAGGGGGGACCAAGGGAAAAATTTTCCAAAAAATGGCCGATTTTTTGGGGCAAACTTCGGAAACTTAAAAAAAATAGGAAATACAAGTCGTACAATAGCCTAATTGGTATGGATGGAAAGCTAAACTATCATAGATTTGTGCTATGCAAAAAACCGCATAAAAAAAGACCTATTAGACGAGAAATGAAACAAAATAGCAAGGGGGCGACCAAAGAAATTTTTTTTAAAATTGGCCAATTTTTTGGTCGAATTTCCGGAAAGGCTTAAAAAATAGGAATTACAAGTCGCCTAATGGCCTAGTTAGTATGGATTAAAAGCTAAACTATCCTAGATTTGTCGGATGCAAAATACCGCATAAGGGACCAACCAAGGTTTGTGGCTTTGGGAAAAACTGTCATTTCACGCATAAGTGGACCAAGGTTTTTAACCTTCCGAAGTTTGCCCAAAAAATTGGCCATTTTTGAAAATTTTCCTTTAGTCCCCCCTTTGCTATTTTGCGAAAAAACCGCGGTTTTCGACACTTTTGGAAAAACTGTCATTTCTCGTCTAATAGCTGTTTTTTTTCATGCGGTTTTTTTGCATAGCACAAATCTATGATAGTTTAGCTTTCCATACATACCAATTAGGCTATTGTGCGACTTGTATTTCCTATTTTTTAAGCTTCCGAAGTTTGCCCAAAAAATCGGCCATTTTTGAAAATTTTCCCTTGGTCCCCCCTTTGCTATTTTGCGAAAAAACCGCGGTTTTCGACACTTTTGGAAAAAACTGTCATTTCTCGTCTAATAGCTGTTTTTTCATGCGGTTTTTTTGCATAGCACAAATCTATGATAGTTTAGCTTTCCATACATACCAATTAGGCTATTGTGCGACTTGTATTTCCTATTTTTTTAACCTTCCGAAGTTTGCCCAAAAAAATCGGCCATTTTTGAAAAATTCCCTTGGTCCCCCCTTTGCTATTTTGCGAAAAACCGCGATTTTCGACACTTTTGGAAAAAACTGTCATTTCTCGTCTAATAGCTGTTTTTTCATGCGGTTTTTTGCATAGCACAAATCTATGATAGTTTAGCTTTCCATACATACCAATTAGGCTATTGTGCGACTTGTATTTCCTATTTTTTTAACCTTCCGAAGTTTGCCAAAAAATCGGCATTTTTGAAAATTTTCCTTGGTCCCCCCTTTGCTATTTTGCGAAAAACCGCGGTTTTCGACACTTTTGGAAAAACTGTCATTTCTCGTCTAATAGCTGTTTTTTTCATGCGGTTTTTTGCATAGCACAAATCTATGATAGTTTAGCTTTCCATACATACCAATTAGGCTATTGTACGACTGTGTATTTCCTATTTTTTAACCTTCCGAAGTTTGCCCAAAAAATCGGCCATTTTTGAAAATTTTTCCCTTGGTCCCCCCTTTGCTATTTTTGCGAAAAACCGCGGTTTTCGACACTTTTGGAAAAACTGTCATTTCTCGTCTAATAGCTGTTTTTTCATGCGGTTTTTTGCATAGCACAAAATCTATGATAGTTTAGCTTTCCATACATACCAATTAGGCTATTGTACGACTTGTATTTCCTATTTTTTTAACCTTCCGAAGTTTGCCCAAAAAATCGGCCATTTTTGAAAATTTTCCCTTGGTCCCCCCTTTGCTATTTTGCGAAAAAACCGCGGTTTTCGACACTTTTTTGAAAAACTGTCATTTCTCGTCTAATAGCTGTTTTTTTCATGCGGTTTTTTTGCATAGCACAAATCTATGATAGTTTAGCTTTCCATACATACCAATTAGGCTATTGTACGACTTGTATTTCCTATTTTTTTAACCTTCCGAAGTTTGCCAAAAAAAATCGGCCATTTTTGAAAATTTTCCCTTGGTCCCCCTTTGCTATTTTGCGAAAAACCGCGCGGTTTTCGACACTTTTGGAAAAACTGTCATTTCTCGTCTAATAGCTGTTTTTTCATGCGGTTTTTTTGCATAGCACAAATCTATGATAGTTTAGCTTTCCATACATACCAATTAGGCTATTGTACGACTTGTATTCCTATTTTTTAACCTTCCGAAGTTTGCCCAAAAAATCGGCCATTTTTGAAAATTTTCCCTTGGTCCCCCCTTTGCTATTTTTGCGAAAAACCGCGGTTTCGACACTTTTGGAAAAAACTGTCATTTCTCGTCTAATAGCTGTTTTTTCATGCGGTTTTTTTGCATAGCACAAATCTATGATAGTTTAGCTTTCCATACATACCAATTAGGCTATTGTACGACTTGTATTTCCTATTTTTTTAACCTTCCGAAGTTTGCCCAAAAAATCGGCCATTTTTGAAAATTTTCCCTTGGTCCCCCCTTTGCTATTTTGCGAAAAACCGCGGTTTTCGACACTTTTGGAAAAACTGTCATTTCTCGTCTAATAGCTGTTTTTTCATGCGGTTTTTTGCATAGCACAAATCTATGATAGTTTAGCTTTCCATACATACCAATTAGGCTATGTACGACTTGTATTTCCTATTTTTTTAACCTTCCGAAGTTTGCCCAAAAATCGGCCATTTTTGAAAAAATTTTCCCTTGGTCCCCCCCTTTGCTATTTTGCGAAAAACCGCGGTTTTCGACACTTTTGGAAAAACTGTCATTTCTCGTCTAATAGCTGTTTTTTTCATGCGGTTTTTTTGCATAGCACAAATCTATGATAGTTTAGCTTTCCATACATACCAATTAGGCTATTGTACGACTTGTATTTCCTATTTTTGTAAGCTTCCGAAGTTTGTCCAAAAAATCGGCTATTTTTGAAAATTTTCCCTTGGTCCCCCCTTTGCTATTTTGCGAAAAAGCGCGATTTTCGACACTTTTGGAAAAACTGTCATTTCTCGTCTAATAGCTGTTTTTTCATGCGGTTTTTTGCATAGCACAAATCTATGATAGTTTAGCTTTCCATACTTACCAATTAGGCTATTGTACGACTTGTATTTCCTATTTTTTTAAGCTTCCAAATTTTGCCCAAAAAATCGGCCATTTTTGAAAATTTTTCCTTCGTCCCCCCTTTGCTATTTTGCGAAAAACCGCGGTCTTCGACACTTTTGGAAAAACTGTCATTTCTCGTCTAATAGCTGTTTTTTCATGCGGTTTTTTGCATAGCACAAATCTATGATAGTTCAGCTTTCCATACATACCAATTAGGCTATTGTACGACTTGTATTTCCTATTTTTTTAAGCTTCCGAAGTTTGCCCAAAAAATCGGCCATTTTTGAAAACTATTCCCTTGGTTCCCCCTTTGCTATTTTGCGAAAAACCGCGGTTTTCGACACTTTTGGAAAAACTGTCATTTCTTCTCTAATAGCTGTTTTTTCATGCGGTTTTTTGCATAGCACAAATCTATGATAGTTTAGCTTTCCATACTTACAAATTAGGCTATTGTACGACTTGTATTTCCTATTTTTTTAAGCTTCCAAATTTTGCCCAAAAAATCGGCCATTTTTGAAAATTTTTCCTTCGTCCCCCCTTTGCTATTTTGCGAAAAACCGCGGTCTTCGACACTTTTGGAAAAACTGTCATTTCTCGTCTAATAGCTGTTTTTTCATGCGGTTTTTTGCATAGCACAAATCTATGATAGTTCAGCTTTCCATACATACCAATTAGGCTATTGTACGACTTGTATTTCCTATTTTTTTAAGCTTCCGAAGTTTGCCCAAAAAATCGGCCATTTTTGAAAACTATTCCCTTGGTTCCCCCTTTGCTATTTTGCGAAAAACCGCGGTTTTCGACACTTTTGGAAAAACTGTCATTTCTTCTCTAATAGCTGTTTTTTCATGCGGTTTTTTGCATAGCACAAATCTATGATAGTTTTGCTTTCCATACGTACCAATTAGGCTATTGTACGACTTGTATTTCCTTTTTTTTTAAGCTTTCGAAGTTTGCCCAAAAAATCGGCCATTTTTGAAAATTTTTCCTTGGTCCCCCCCCTTTGCTATTTTACGAAAAACCGCGGTTTTTGACACTTTTGGAAAAACTGTCATTTCTCGTCTAACAGCTGTTTTTTCATGCGGTTTTTTGCATAGCACAAATCTGTGATAGTTTAGCTTTTCATACATACTAATTAGGCTATTGTACGACTTGTATTTCCTATTTTTTTAAGCTTCCGAAGTTTGCGCAAAAAATCGGCAATTTTGAAAATTTTTCCCTCGTCCCCCCTTTGCCATTTTGCGAAAAACCGCGGTCTTCGACACTTTTGGGGTTTTTCGCGGTTTTTTGCATAGCACAAATCTATGATAGTTTAGCTTTCCATACATACCAATTAGGCTATTGTACGACTTGTATTTCCTATTTTTTTAAGCTTCCGAAGTTTGCCCAAAAAATCGGCCATTTTTAAAAAGTATTCCCTTGGTTCCCCCTTTGCTATTTTGCGAAAAACCGCGGTTTTCGACACTTTTGGGGTTTTTTGCGGTTGTTTTGCATAGCACAAATCTGTGATAGTTTAGCTTTCCATACATACCAATTAGGCTATTGTACGACTTGTATTTCCTATTTTTTTAAGCTTCCGAAGTTTGCCCAAAAAATCGGCCATTTTTGAAAATTTTCCCTTGGTCCCCCCTTTGCCATTTTGCGAAAAACCGCGGTTTTCGACACTTTTGGGGTTTTTTGCGGTTTTTTGCATAGCACAAATCTGTGATAGTTTAGCTTTCCATACATTCCAATTAGGCTATTGTACGAATTGTATTTCCTATTTTTGTAAGCTTCCGAAGTTTGCCCAAAAAATCGGCCATTTTTGAAAATTTTCGCTTGGTCCCCCCTTTGCTATTTTGCGAAAAAACGCGGTTTTCGACACTTTTGAAAAAACTGTCATTTCTCGTCTAATAGCTGTTTTTTCATGCGGTTTTTTTGCATAGCACAAATCTATGATAATTTAGCTTTCCATACATACCAATTAGGATATTGTACGACTTGTATTTCCAATTTTTTTAAGCTTCCGAAATTTGCCCAAAAAATCGGCCCTTTTTAAAAATTTCCCTTGGTCCCCCCTTTGCCATTTTGCGAAAAACCGCGGTTTTCGACACTTTTGGAAAAACTGTCATTTCTCGTCTAATAGCTGTTTTTTTTATGCGGTTTTTTGCATAGCACAAATCTGTGATAGTTTAGCTTTCCATACATACCAATTAGGCTATTGTACGACTTGTATTTCCTATTTTTTTAAGCTTCCGAAGTTTGCCCAAAAAATCGGCCATTTTTGAAAATTTTCCCTTGGTCCCCCCTTTGCTATTTTGCGAAAAACCGCGGTTTTCGACACTTTTGGAAAAACTGTCATTTCTCGTCTAATAGCTGTTTTTCCATGCGGTTTTTTGCATAGCACAAATCTATGATAGTTTAGCTTTCCATACATACCAGTTAGGCTATTTTACGACTTGTATTTCCTATTTTTTTAAGCTTCCGAAGTTTGCCCAAAAAATCGGCCATTTTTGAAAATTTTCCCTTGGTCCCCCCTTTGCCATTTTGCGAAAAACCGCGGTTTTCGACACTTTTGGGGTTTTTTGCGGTTTTTTGCATAGCACAAATCTGTGATAGTTTAGCTTTCCATACATTCCAATTAGGCTATTGTACGAATTGTATTTCCTATTTTTGTAAGCTTCCGAAGTTTGCCCAAAAAATCGGCCATTTTTGAAAATTTTCGCTTGGTCCCCCCTTTGCTATTTTGCGAAAAAACGCGGTTTTCGACACTTTTGAAAAAACTGTCATTTCTCGTCTAATAGCTGTTTTTTCATGCGGTTTTTTTGCATAGCACAAATCTATGATAATTTAGCTTTCCATACATACCAATTAGGATATTGTACGACTTGTATTTCCAATTTTTTTAAGCTTCCGAAATTTGCCCAAAAAATCGGCCCTTTTTAAAAATTTCCCTTGGTCCCCCCTTTGCCATTTTGCGAAAAACCGCGGTTTTCGACACTTTTGGAAAAACTGTCATTTCTCGTCTAATAGCTGTTTTTTTTATGCGGTTTTTTGCATAGCACAAATCTGTGATAGTTTAGCTTTCCATACATACCAATTAGGCTATTGTACGACTTGTATTTCCTATTTTTTTAAGCTTCCGAAGTTTGCCCAAAAAATCGGCCATTTTTGAAAATTTTCCCTTGGTCTCCCCTTTGCCATTTTGCGAAAAACCGCGGTTTTTGACACTTTTGGAAAAACTGTCATTTCTCGTCTAATAGCTGTTTTTCCATGCGGTTTTTTGCATAGCACAAATCTATGATAGTTTAGCTTTCCATACATACCAATTAGGCTATTGTACGACTTGTATTTCCTATTTTTTTAAGCTTCCCAAGTTTGCCCAAAAAATCGGCCATTTTTGAAAATTTTCCCTTGGTCCCCCCTTTGCCATTTTGCGAAAAACCGCGGTTTTTGACACTTTTGGGGTTTTTTGCGGTTTTTTGCATAGCACAAATCTATGATAGTTTAGCTTTCCATACATACTAATTAGGCTATTGTACGACTTGTATTTCCTATTTTTGTAAGCTTCCGAAGTTTGCCCAAAAAATCGGCCATTTTTGAAAATTTTCCCTTGGTCCCCCCTTTGCCATTTTGCGAAAAACCGCGGTTTTTGACACTTTTGGGGTTTTTTGCGGTTTTTTGCATAGCACAAATCTATGATAGTTTAGCTTTCCATACATACAAATTAGGCTATTGTACGACTTGTATTTCCTTTTTTTTTAAGCTTCCGAAGTTTGCCCAAAAAATCGGCCATTTTGGAAAATTTTCCCTTGGTCTCCCCTTTGCCATTTTGCGAAAAACCGCGGTTTTTGACACTTTTGGAAAAACTGTCATTTCTCGTCTAATAGCTGTTTTTCCATGCGGTTTTTTGCATAGCACAAATCTATGATAGTTTAGCTTTCCATACATACCAATTAGGCTATTGTACGACTTGTATTTCCTATTTTTTTAAGCTTCCCAAGTTTGCCCAAAAAATCGGCCATTTTTGAAAATTTTCCCTTGGTCCCCCCTTTGCCATTTTGCGAAAAACCGCGGTTTTTGACACTTTTGGGGTTTTTTGCGGTTTTTTGCATAGCACAAATCTATGATAGTTTAGCTTTCCATACATACCAATTAGGCTATTGTACGACTTGTATTTCCTATTTTTGTAAGCTTCCGAAGTTTGCCCAAAAAATCGGCCATTTTTGAAAATTTTCCCTTGGTCCCCCCTTTGCCATTTTGCGAAAAACCGCGGTTTTTGACACTTTTGGGGTTTTTTGCGGTTTTTTGCATAGCACAAATCTATGATAGTTTAGCTTTCCATACATACAAATTAGGCTATTGTACGACTTGTATTTCCTTTTTTTTTAAGCTTCCGAAGTTTGCCCAAAAAATCGGCCATTTTGGAAAATTTTCCCTTGGTCCCCCTTTTGCCATTTTGCGAAAAACCGTAGTTTTCGACTCTTTTGGAAAAACTGTCATTTCTCCTCTAATAGCTGTTTTTTCATGCGGTTTTTTGCATAGCACAAATCTATGATAGTTTAGCTTTCCATACATACCAATTAGCCTATTGTACGACTTGTATTTCCTATTTTTTTAAGCTTCCAAAGTTTGCCCAAAAAATCGGCCATTTTTGAAAATTTTCCCTTGGTCCCCCCTTTGCCATTTTGCGAAAAACCGCGGTTTTCGACACTTTTGGAAAAACTGTCATTTCTCGTCTAATAGCTGTTTTTTCATGCGGTTTTTTGCATAGCACAAATCTATGATAGTTTAGCTTTCCATACATACCAATTAGCCTATTGTACGACTTGTATTTCCTATTTTTTTAAGCTTCCGAAGTTTGTCCAAAAAATCGGCCATTTTTTAAAATTTTTCCTTGGTCCCCCCTTTGCTATTTTGCGAAAAACCGCGTTTTTCGACTCTTTTGGAAAAACTGTCATTTCTCGTCTAATAGCTGTTTTTTTTATGCGGTTTTTTTTTATAGCACAAATCTATGATAGTTTAGCTTTCCATACATACCAATTAGGCTATTGTACGACTTGTATTTCCTATTTTTTTAAGCTTCCGAAGTTTGCCCAAAAAATCGGCCATTTTGAAAATTTTCCATTGGTCCCCCCTTTGCCATTTTGCAAAAAACCTTGTTTTTCGACTCTTTTGGAAAAACTGTCATTTCTCGTCTAATAGCTGTTTTTTTGATGCGGTTTTTTGCATAGCACAAATCTATGATAGTTTAGCTTTCCATACATACCAATTAGGCTATTGTACGACTTGTATTTCCTATTTTTTTAAGCTTCCGAAGTTTGCCCAAAAAATCGGCCATTTTTGAAAATTTTTCCTTGGTCCCCCCCTCCTTTGCCATTTTGCGAAAAACCGCGGTTTTCGACACTTTTGGAAAAACTGTCATTTCTCGTCTAATAGCTGTTTTTTCATGCGGTTTTTTGCATAGCACAAATCTATGATAGTTTAGCTTTCCATACATACCAATTAGGCTATTGTACGACTTGTATTTCCTATTTTTTTCAGCTTCGGAAGTTTGCCCAAAAAATCGGCCATTTTTGAAAATTTTCCCTGGTCCCCCCCTCCTTTGCCATTTTGCAAACAACCGCGGTTTTCGACACTTTTGGAAAAACTGTCATTTCTCGTCTAATAGCTGTTTTTTCATGCGGTTTTTTGCATAGCACAAATCTATGATAGTTTAGCTTTCCATACATACCAATTAGGCTATTGTACGACTTGTATTTCCTATTTTTTTAAGCTTTCGAAGTTTGCCCAAAAAATCGGCCATTTTTGAAAAATTTCCCTTGGTCCCCCCTTTGCCATTTTGCGAAAAACCGCGGTTTTCGACTCTTTTGGAAAGACTGTCATTTCTCGTCTAATAGCTGTTTTTTCATGCGGTTTTTTGCATAGCACAAATCTATGATAGTTTAGCTTTCCATACATACCAATTAGGCTATTGTACGACTTGTATTTCCTATTTTTTTAAGCTTCCGAAGTTTGCCTAAAAAATCGGCCATTTTTGAAAATTTTTCCTTGGTCCCCCCTTTGCCATTTTGCGAAAAACCGCGGTTTTCGACACTTTTGGAAAAACTGTCATTTCTCGTCTAATAGCTGTTTTTTCATGCGGTTTTTTGCATAGCACAAATCTATGATAGTTTAGCTTTCCATACATACCAATTAGGCTATTGTACGACTTGTATTTCCTATTTTTTTAAGCTTTCGAAGTTTGCCCAAAAAATCGGCCATTTTTGAAAATTTTCCCTTGGTCCCCCCTTTGCCATTTTGCGAAAAACCACGGTTTTCGACTCTTTTGGAAAGACTGTCATTTCTCGTCTAATAGCTGTTTTTTTGATGCGGTTTTTTGCATAGCACAAATCTATGATAGTTTAGCTTTCCATATATACCAATTAGGCTATTGTACGACTTGTATTTCCTATTTTTTTAAGCTTCCGAAGTTTGCCCAAAAAATCGGCCATTTTTGAAAATTTTTTCTTGGTCCCCCCCTCCTTTGCCATTTTGCGAAAAACCGTGGTTTTCGACACTTTTGGAAAAACTGTCATTTCTCGTCTAATAGCTGTTTTTTCATGCGGTTTTTTGCATAGCACAAATCTATGATAGTTTAGCTTTCCATACATACCAATTAGGCTATTGTACGACTTGTATTTCCTATTTTTTTAAGCTTTCAAAGTTTGCCCAAAAAATCGGCCATTTTTGAAAATTTTCCCTTGGTCCCCCCTTTGCCATTTTGCGAAAAACCGCGGTTTTCGACTCTTTTGGAAAGACTGTCATTTCTCGTCTAATAGCTGTTTCTTCATGCGGTTTTTTGCATAGCACAAATCTATGATAGTTTAGCTTTCCATACATACCAATTAGGCTATTGCACGACTTGTATTTCCTATTTTTTTAAGCTTCCGAAGTTTGCCCAAAAAATCGGCCATTTTTGAAAATTTTCCCTTGGTCCCCCTTTTGCCATTTTGCGAAAAACCGCGGTTTTCGACTCTTTTGGAAAAACTTTCATTTCTCGTCTAATAGCTGTTTTTTCATGCGGTTTTTTGCATAGCACAAATCTATGATAGTTTAGCTTTCCATACATACCAATTAGGCTATTGTACGACTTGTATTTCCTATTTTTTTAAGCTTCCGAAGTTTTCCCGAAAAATCGGCCATTTTTTAAAATTTTTCCCTTGTCCCCCCCTCCTTTGCCATTTTGCGAAAAACCGCGGTTTTCGACACTTTTGGAAAAACTGTCATTTCTGGTCTAATAGCTGTTTTTTCATGCGGTTTTTTGCATAGCACAAATCTATGATAGTTTAGCTTTCCATGCATACCAATTAGGCTATTGTACGACTTGTATTTCCTATTTTTTTTTAGCTTCCGAAGTTTGCCCAAAAAATCGGCCATTTTTGAAAATTTTCCCTTGGTCCCTCCTTTGCCATTTTGCAAAAAACCGCGTTTTTCGACTCTTTTGGATAAACTGTCATTTCTCGTCTAATAGCTGTTTTTTCATGCGGTTTTTTGCATAGCACAAATCTATGATAGTTTAGCTTTCCATACATACCAATTAGGCTATTATACGACTTGTATTTCCTATTTTTTTCAGCTTCGGAAGTTTGCCCAAAAAATCGGCCATTTTTGAAAATTTTCCCTGGTCCCCCCCCCCCTTTGCCATTTTGCAAACAACCGCGGTTTTCGACACTTTTGGAAAAACTGTCATTTCTCGTCTAATAGCTGTTTTCTCATGCGGTTTTTTGCATAGGACAAATCTATGATAGATTAGCTTTCCATACATACCAATTAGGCTATTGTACGACTTGTATTTCCTATTTTTTTAAGCTTCCGAAGTTTGCCCAAAAAATCGGCCATTTTTGAAAATTTTCCCTTGGTCCCCCCTTTGCCATTTTGCGAAAAACCGCGGTTTTCGACTCTTTTGGAAAGACTGTCATTTCTCGTCTAATAGCTGTTTTTTCATGCAGTTTTTTGCATAGCACAAATCTATGATAGTTTAGCTTTCCATACATACCAATTAGGCTATTGTACTACTTGTATTTCCTATTTTTTTAAGCTTCCGAAGTTTGCCCAAAAAATCGGCCATTTTTGAAAATTTTTTCTTGGTTCCCCCCTCCTTTGCCATTTTGCGAAAAACCGTGGTTTTCGACACTTTTGGAAAAACTGTCATTTCTCGTCTAATAGCTGTTTTTTCATGCGGTTTTTTGCATAGCACAAATCTATGATAGTTTAGCTTTCCATACATACCAATTAGGCTATTGTACGACTTGTATTTCCTATTTTTTTCAGCTTCGGAAGTTTGCCCAAAAAATCGGCCATTTTTGAAAATTTTCCCTGGTCCCCCCCCCTTTGCCATTTTGCAAACAACCGCGGTTTTCGACACTTTTGGAAAAACTGTCATTTCTCGTCTAATAGCTGTTTTCTCATGCGGTTTTTTGCATAGGACAAATCTATGATAGTTTAGCTTTCCATACATACCAATTAGGCTATTGTACGACTTGTATTTCCTATTTTTTTAAGCTTCCGAAGTTTGCCCAAAAAATTGGCCATTTTTGAAAATTTTCCCTTGGTCCCCCCTTTGCCATTTTGCGAAAAACCGCGGTTTTCGACTCTTTTGGAAAGACTGTCATTTCTCGTCTAATAGCTGTTTTTTCATGCAGTTTTTTGCATAGCACAAA
>NC_090875.1:39941600-39951600 GCF_036669935.1 Montipora foliosa
CATTGTCTTTAACTCAAAGAAGCGATCTACATCGGCCGCTTAAAGAGCCCCTGTGACCAAAAAATCAATTCATTTTTTTCTTTGGATTTCAAAACTATGTTAACAAAACACTAAGTGACCCACGTTTTAAGCCTTGATTTCAAAGACACCTCTTTATTTTAACTGTAATTTTCCTATTTAATGGTCCGCCATTACTAACATTATGTTCTTGAGAGAGCTGGATCGAGGAGAAAATGACGTCAAAGGCTCACTAGTTTAAGAATGCAATACCTGTGTACGCCGCAGAATTAAGAGCGCCTCTCAGCAATTTTCACCTAAGACCATGCAAGATAAAAAAATCGAAAATTGCCAAACTTTGTCACAATAAAGTACTACCAAAACCATTTTTAGAAAAATATGTTTTAGTTTGTTTCGATAATTATTTTACCTGGACGGCGACTTTTTCGGTATGGAGTCTTGTGAGCGAGTGAAAACGACTCCAAAATGTTGCTCGTTTGAATCGCTATTTTTGAAATAACGAATGAGTTACTTGAAATTCAAAACAACATGGCACAACTACAGTAATTCCTTCACCCTTTAGCGCTGTTAACGGTACAATATACCAAAACTGGAATTTTTGACCAAATTTTAAAACTTAACCTTTTTTACATTGATTACAGAGTGCCAAATTTGTACGAAATTCGACTGTCAAAAAAGCATCCTGGTACATGGCTTTCTCAAACGGGATGATATTCATCGGAATAAGCAATGTTTCTGCTGCAATTAAATTCAATAAAATTTTTGGGTAAATGAAACGGAGGATTTTTGAGGCCCAATTTCAACATGCTGTTTGTCAACAAAAGTCGACCTTCGACCACCAAAGCGGAGGCGAGGTATATTGAATCACACACGCTAATCTCGATTTATTCACTGAACAATTCGAGTCTTTAGTCTTTAGGTTTACTGGAACTACTGTAGGTAAAATGGAACGTGTCATTTGAAATTTAACTGTTTTGGTTCAAGAGTGACATATCCGGTAATTAAAATAACTGACCTAAAAATTTGCATACTAGTAAGATTCATTCCATTCCATATTTTTACGCAAACAAGTTTCCTTAATTAACTTTCTGAACATACCTGAAAAACAAACAAAGAAAGGTATCCCCCTTTATATAAGTATACCCTGGTTGGATTTTCCTCGAAGCCCTGAAACGACCATCGAACCAGTCGAACGCTTTGTGACCTTCGTGAGTTGTGCCGTGATTGTGTCGTCAGAGCTGTCACGCAAGAGATTAAGACAAAGCATACAGACCAATGGCTTCGTGCGGTTATTCGGAGTTTGTTGGGGGAATTCGTGGCCCAAGTTCTGATAATCCAGCAAACGTTTAATGCGTAACAATAGCAAAATGTGATAAGGACACCAAGGCACACTTGAGAAGTTATAAAGTGTCGGATTCTTCTCTGGATACAGAGGCTAGGCTTTTGCTCGCACATGCGGGTCAGCTTTAACTGAAATCAATTAAATTAAGGTATTGAGCAGAAAATCACTTTGCGAAATCTGCAGATACCTACCTATTACAGACTTATAATGTCAAAAGCAGAATACCCGCCCACAAGAAATGGACCCTAACAACACTGCTGCCGCAGTGTCGCAGTCGTGTTGTTGGATACAGCTCGTTCTTTAATCCATGAGGCAAGCACTGCGGCACTAGCCAGTCCACTCAGCTCAATTTTAAACTTAAGTCGACTAGGCACTGCGGCAGCAGCCATTCTACTCAATCCACTCTATCCGACGTGAACCGCGCGAAACCCACTTTCGTTCACTTCGGCTCTGCGGCTAGCGGTAACGCATCTTTCAGGCATTTTTTCGCATCAACTCTAAAATCCTCATGTTCTCTGACCACGTGTTCCTGAATCTACGTCATAAGTCGAGAGAAGACTTCAGCGAATGGTATGCCAAAATGGCGTGCAATTTGCATGCTACTTAAAAAGTCGTAGAAAATTCGGCTCTCGTTTGAATGGAAAAATCCTTACGCTAAAGTTTATTTTTTAATATGGACTTTTAAAAGGGTTTTTTTTTATGTTATGGGCACTTTAACTGCAATGTTATGATACCATAAATTATGAAACACCAATAAATGCTTAACCAGATGCACTCATTAATGTGACGTAATAGGTTACCATGGAAACAAATGAGCCACCAAAAAAAACGCTATATATTATCTTTAAACGCGTATTTCACAAAAACGAACTAGGTGATTCCCATTTTTTATTGCTGGAGAGTAATTGGCACGCTAAGACAAAACTCATTGCAAAGTTTAAGAAAATAGGCCATTTCCGAGATCATGCCTGTTTCCTCTTCAAACCTGATCTAAGTGCAAAGTTATGTGAGATCTGGTAAAGTTCGACAGTACACCATTTTTCATTGGCTACTAAAAAAAGGTTGCGGCATTGCAATTTACGCTCCGTTTGGCTTATTTCGCGGGGCACTTAGTGAAGTTTGGTTTTCGCAAGCTCATGTGCTGTTTTGAATAAATGCCAGTTGTGCGGGGGAAAGTTCTTTTTTTCCGACGCCGGAAAAGCTTTACAGTTGAGGAAAATCATTTAAAAAATGTGCGACGTTTGTGTAAATGGTACTGACGAAAGCCCCACGTACCCTGCCACTCGAATAAAGTTCTGCGTAGCTTCTTGCTACGAGGTACGCAGAAACTAATAAATTCAAGTTTAAGTATGTAATTTATTCAAAACAGTATTTCTCGTTCTTAAAGCATGACTCGCGGATTAAGTCGTGATCAATTGTGAATTTTACGATTAGATTAAATACATTTTTCACGAGATCGTGTCAAGAAAATAGCGCTCGTTGCAGTGATTATGTCTAAGCACTCTTTAACATTTTCGCTTTCAATTTACGGTTTGATTAACTACACTTTTCACGAGATTGTGTGAAGAAAATAGCACTCGTTTACTGATTAAGCCTAAGCCTTCGTTTCAGTGATTCTTCAGTTGCTCCGACAATTAAACAATCTCGACCGTTCAAAAACAATCGCCTGTAGCCCTTCTTTCTGATTCGGCTTAATTTTAAGGTTTCCTTGTCCTCTACCCAAAAGAATCTCTTCAAGAATACTCTCGAAATCCATGTTTATTCCGCAAATTAACCCAAAATCACAACAGAGAGTACGAACATGCGCAGTGATAGAAAAGCCCGTATTTCGGGCCTCGCTAGCACTGAGCATGCTCGAAATCGAACTTTACCAGATCTCCCTTCCGTATGACCGTGGGAGATCTGGGTACGAGATTAGTGCGAAGTTCTTGTCATGAAAATTAGTTTTCATTCATCTGTAAAGGAGAACTGATTACCATCACAAAAACTTCGCACTTAGACTCGCTTTGAAGAGGAGGCAGACATTAAAGCTGAAGTGGCCTATTATCTGCAGCAGATTCATAGCCACCTTCACAATTGGGAATTTTATGGTGGTTCTGAATCCTCTCCAGATTTTTTTTAAACTTTGCAGAGTTTCATCTTAGCCTGCTAATCGCTTTTCAGCAATAAAAGATGGGGGTCACCTTAGTTCGTTTTTGAGATACTAAGTGCTTTAACATAAAATATAGGGCGTTTTTAGATGGTTCTTTTATTGCCATGGTAATTTATTACGTCACAGTAACATGTGCATCTTGTTAAGCGATTATCGGCCGGTGTTTCATGTGGTACCATAACATTGCCGTTAACTGAAACATTGTTAAAGAGCTAATTAGTCTGTCTAATGAGACATTCCCTCAAAAATGGTTGAACTGGTTTGAGCTACCTTAACACACACGCGCTAGTTAGCTAGCTAGTGTTTTTGATACATACAACGGAATTAGCATGGTTCTGGTCAATAGAATTCTCTAAAACCCGCAGACCACCACACCGTGTATGTCTTGTAGGTTGGAAAATTAGCCAGGATTTATTGTTCGTTAAAGCTCAGAGAGAGAGCGCAATCTATTCAAAAACTAGGTGCAAGTTCATTCAGAAAATGTGATTGAAATATATTTGGCGCAAGGTGGCTGTACGGCTACAGTGAGGGTGTATATATTTCTTATTTTACCAATATCTCGTCATTAGAAAACTAGGTATAGGGTTACAGATATATTATTATTATTATTATTATTATTATCATGATACTTATGTAATAATATTATATAAATTATACATAATACCAGTATATATTGTATATTATAATAAAGTTTCTATAAAACGCGCGCTCTCATTGGTTTAAACAGCGTGCTTTATGACAGTACAAAGCACGGAACAAACGAAAGCTCACGCCATCATCCGCAGAAATGGCAGATGAATTTCCGAATTTTTCCTTGGCTATTATTGAAGCTGTCAGTTAAAGGCTTGCTCAGATATTCTGTCAAGTGCTTTGGATGGAAGACCTCAGCCGTCGCCCGGTCCAGCAGTTCTTTCAAGCTCAGAAAGTCCTCTCGCTGGAGTTCTTCATTTACAAAATTCCCAACAGGTTTTCAGATTCCAGCCACAAGCAATGAACAGTTTGTTATCCAATTGTCATGTCGGAAACGTGCAGGTTTTCAAGGGCAACAATTCGGCCGGTTTTCACTTAACTTAATTATTTAGATCCTCTTTTTTGCTGTTTTTTACGGACTGAAACCGAAGATTGAGGCACTTGTTTTTCCATAAATTCGAATTTTGTGTGATTTCTGTCAAGCCACTTTCCAGCTGATTGATGTTTTGACAAGCCTATGTTTCATTAACCAGTCAAATAATTTTAAACTTTCTTACAAGCGCTCTGATTGGTCCAAATTAGCGTGTTTTATCAGAGTATAAAGCACTGTGCTGACGACACCTCAGTTCACCACAAGCAGCGCGCGCTTTGAAAATAAAGTAGAGTTTTTGAAGAAAATTACTTGTTCTTTATCATAAAACAAATGAAGAAGCCTTGACTGTGCTCTGTTCTGTTGTAAAGCACGCAGGAAGCGGCTAGACCACTCAAGAAGTAGGGAGAAACACTCGCCTATCGGCTCGTGTTTCCCCTACACTTTTTTCGTGCTCTAGCCGCTTCCTGCGTGCTTTACAACAGAACAGAGCACAGTCAAGGCTTCTTCATTTGTTAAATACATGTTATTATTAAATTTATATACTACTACTTATAATAATATTATTATTATCTATTGAAATGTATGTCAGAAAATAAGCCGGGAGACAGTAGCTTTGTAAGCTCCACTCGGAAATTCGAGGATAAATAAAGTTATGCATGAATGAATGTATGTATATCGATCGGTTGTTCTATTCATGCAATACTGTATTCGACAGTGGGGTTAGCCCTTACGCGATGCCACTGGAATCAGTACTTGGAGTAAGCTTTTGAAATTTTTGAGACTGAGCAAGGGTTAATCCGCGCTCCCCTTTCACTGCCATGTGTGATGCCCATTCATGTGGGCAGGCGCGATTTTTCTTATTACATCTCCATAGGATTCCAAATCGATCACGATGCCGTACGCAAATCGTCGTACCCAAAATGATATCGTATATCTCAAAAACACCTTTGAAAGCCATTAATAAGAAAACAATAACTGTTAGGTTTAGGCAGTGATACAATCCGGCTGCGCTGATCAATGTACTCGCTTCAGGGACAACTGGAAAAGTGAGTGCTCACAGTCTCGTACAACGATACATGATTCAGATGATTACATAGGTCTTACATCTCTTGCTTACTCCATTTTCGCAATTGGAACGATTGCTGAATACCCGTCCACAAAGGAGCGTTTACGTTTGCGACACTAGCCGCAGTGCCGAAGTGCCGATAGAGTGAATTGAGTAGGTGCCGCAGTGCCTTAGTCGACTTGAGGTTAAATTGAGCTGAGTAGACTGGCTAGTGCCGCGGTCCTTGCCTCATACACGACTGCGGCACTGCGGCAGCAGTGCTTTTAGGGTCCATTTCTTGTGGGCGGGTATTCTGCTTTTGGTATTAAGTCTGTAATAGGTAGTATCTGCAGATTTCGCAAAGTGATTTTCTGCTCAATACCTTAATTTAAGTGATTTCAGTTAAAGCTGACCTGCACGTGCGAGCAAAAGCCTAGCCTCTGTATCCAGAGAAGAATCCGACACTTTATAACTTCTCAAGTGTGCCTTGGTATCCTTATCACATTTTGCTATTGTTACGCACTGAACGTTTGCTGGATTATTAGAACTTGGGCCACAAATTCCCCCAACAAACTCCGAATAACCGCACGAAGCCATTGGTCTGTGTGCTTTGTCTTAATCTCTTGCGTGACAGCTCTGACGACACAATCACGGCACAACTCGCGAAGGTCACAAAGCGTTCGACTGGTTCGATGGTCGTTTGAGGGCTTCGAGGAAAATCCAACCAGCGTATACTTATATAAAGGGGGATACTTTTGTTTGTTTGTTTTGCAGGTATGTTCAGAAAGTGAATTAAGGAAACTTGTTTGCGTAAAAATATGGAATGGAATGAATCTTATGCACTAGTCAGTGGAAAGCCCCGCACCCCCATACCCGGGGAATGCGGGGCATTAGCCGGGGAATTCAGCGGTTTTGGACGGTCACTTTTGCCACGGTACGCGTGGTTTTCGACCGGCAGAATTAGGCGCAAGTGTCGGGGAGCGGGGAACTTGAGCGGGGCTTAGACGGGGATGCAGAATGTGGTCATTTCACGTTGTTGTTTAGTAAAGAACGGCAATGAAATGATTAGAATTATAACCCTTGCCTACACAGGCACTGTACTCGTTGCCGTTACCGTTGAGGTTTGCTTATTAAATTCCTTAAAACCGAATAAACGGCAAAATAATGAACAGCCAAAGAGCACAAAGCAAATGAAGGCCCAGCCGAACAAAAAGACAGCTGAGAGTGCAGAAAACATTTCTGTCAGGTAGTTTTCGAGAAAATTGCTTAGGCAGTCCATGCATCGCGCGAGTAAAATCCTCGGAAGAACTGGGCACCATGTCTAAAAATAACTTTCGAGGGATTACCTTGGGTATAAGGCCTATAGAGCGTTTTCACATGACGTCACAGCGGCCATGTTATTGTTCCATAACAAAGGAATGGCGACCATGATGGTGTATCAAGCTAATCCTCTGGGATTTGAACTCTGTTTGTATGCAAATACTTTCTAAGTTTCTTTTGTTTCAGTAATCCAATATGGCTGCTGGTCACGTGACTGAAAACGCTCCATATAGGAGATTTACTCTCTTACCTTGGTAATCTCTTGGTTATTTGCAAAATGTAGCTGGATTATGAGGCCATAAAATATTGGTAATAAGCCATTTCCTTAGTAAAATTTGTATAGCTCTTTGAGAATTGTTGTGATAGTGAACCGTTGTAGTCGGTTGAGTGTACTTGAGAATGGGTATGCTCATGCAAAGAAGGGAAATAACTGGAATATTGTCAGATTAAGTTGCTCGTCAAATGCATGTTTGGACTTATGTTGTTGTTATTTTTAATGGTTTTGACACCAAGGAAACTGGTATTTTTATTGCCATTTATAGGGCTGTGCTAAACCCAGTGATTAATATTACTGTTTTTGGAGAGATTGTAAAGTTTGGAATGCCAGATCTGTAACTCAAGGTAGATTTATTTGGGCTTTATGAGAAATGAACTGCATTGTTGATTTTCATGTTTGTCAAAGTTTAATTTGAGGTAAAATTCTTGAAGTATATTAATTTTGGTCAACATTGTGCTTTATAGTTTTGGAAGTACTATATTGTCCCGGGTGCAGGGGAGAAAAGTTTGGTTTTGACGTACAAAACTGCCCCGCATAGCGAGAAATTTGCTTCATTTAGAAGGCAGGCCTGGTCTAATGCCCCGGTATTCCCCGGGTATGGGGGTGCGGGGCTTTCCACTGACTAGTGCATTACTAGTATGCAAATTTTTAGGTCAGTTATTTTAATTACCGGATATGTCACTCTTGAAGCAAAACAGTTAAATTTCAAATGACACGTTCCATTTTACCTACAGTAGTTCCAGTAAACCTAAAGACTCGAATTGTTCAGTGAATAAATCGAGATTAGCGTGTGTGATTCAATATACCTCGCCTCCGCTTTGGTGGTCGAAGGTCGACTTTTGTTGACAAACAGCATGTTGAAATTGGGCCTCAAAAATCCTCCGTTTCATTTACCCAAAAATTTTATTGAATTTAATTGCAGCAGAAACATTGCTTATTCCGATGAATATCATCCCGTTTGAGAAAGCCATGTACCAGGATGCTTTTTTGACAGTCGAATTTCGTACAAATTTGGCACTCTGTAATCAATGTAAAAAAGGTTAAGTTTTAAAATTTGGTCAAAAATTCCAGTTTTGGTATATTGTACCGTTAACAGCGCTAAAGGGTGAAGGAATTACTGTAGTTGTGCCATGTTGTTTTGAATTTCAAGTTACTCATTCGTTATTTCAAAAATAGCGATTCAAACGAGCAACATTTTGGAGTCGTTTTCACTCGCTCACAAGGCTCCATACCGAAAAAGTCGCCGTCCAGGTAAAATAATTATCGAAACAAACTAAAACATATTTTTCTAAAAATGGTTTTGGTAGTACTTTATTGTGACAAAGTTTGGCAATTTTCGATTTTTTTATCTTGCACGGTCTTAGGTGAAAATTGCTGAGAGGCGCTCTTAATATGCAGCACGGGGGTTTTGGGCTTTCAGCCTTTTAAACTCATGCTTTGCATATATAATAAGCTGCGTTCACACGCTGAAATTTTAAGCTAGTGAGCCTCTGACGTCACTTTTCCATGGATCCAACCCTCTGAGGTCCAATCGGTAAGTTTTGAATGTGAGTAATGGCAGACCATGAAATCCAAAACTTACACTCAAAGTAAACGGCCTTTGGATAAAAATCAAAGCTCAAAATTTTGCCAGTCAGGTGTTAAGCAAACACACTTTCAAAATCTGAGGGAAAAAAGGAAGTGGTTTTTTTGATCACAGGGGCACTTTAAAGCCAGAACTAAATGCGCAATTACAACACAACAATAATTTTTGCTTCTTGTGACTCCATGATGTAATTAACACTCATGCACTTGCATGCGCAGAATTGTAACTGTTACTGTATTTTAAATTTCAAATTGCTAACGTACTCAAATTGTAAACGTATTTAAAACAGTGGAAAAGGAAACAACACATTAAACTGATGATGGCATGAGTCATGCCAAAACATGTCTTTAAAAAGTTGTATCGTGAGCTTGAAATTTCTGTTAATACTGTTATTGTCATGAAGTTATGGCAATGTTATATATGAAATAATAATAATAATAATAATAATAATAATTTTATTATTATTATTATTATTATTATTATTATTATTATTATTATTATGATTATTACTATTATCATCATCATTACTATTTCGATATCTATGATATCAAAAATGTAAAAGATCAGCTTACAGACTCATCTTGAATCTGCTCCAGAGACATGGTTTCTGTGTTAAGTTGATTCAAATACTCTTGCCTGAAAAGGTAACCAGGACTTCGCTCTTCATAAACAGTCTGAAAGGTATAACAATTACAAATAGTTCATTTCATCCTGAGGGAACAGTTGGAGTTCTTCCCCAAATCCTGAATGAAAACAACTACAGTGGAACATGAACATAGCATGCAAAGGCTTTCACACCTGTTGACTGCCCTACTCTTGAACAGTACATGAAGTCAGTTGCTAATTTGGACATAAACTTTTTGATAGCAAAAAATAATTAACAATTATTCCATGAGCGCGCGTTGGATATGAGATGGTAGCGTAGCGCCGAGTTGGCTATAACCAGTCTCATATCCAACAAGCGCGAACGGAATAATTGTTTTATTAAATTCCTTAAACTCCAAAATTTGGAAGTACGAAATGCAAGCGAAAAGAGGGAGCAAATCCGAGTGAAATCGAAAAGACTTGATGACAACTGATGCGATGTTGTGTAATACCTTGTGGTCAGATAGACGCAGGCTCATCACAAAAACATTTCTTGCCTTCTTGCGTACTTCTAAACGTCGGAATGGATCCAAACTTTCTGCAAAAATTTTTT
>NC_090875.1:39971600-39984100 GCF_036669935.1 Montipora foliosa
CAATCTGACGCGGGCAATAACACGTCATTATCGTATAAATTATAAATTTATGTGTCTGTCTGCTTATTGACAATAAAAATTAGCCAATGAACGAGCGAGAATTTTGTAGTCATTGTAAAACAGTTCTTCGCGCATTGCCTTTTCACAAGTCGTTCTTTAATATTATATACGATATTTATTTTAAAGGAAACACGAAGAAGAACGTCAAGGCTGAGGCGAAATCACAAGTGCGGTATTGACGTCACAACACAACTCTATTGTTTTATTTTTTCCTCGTAAATATAGCTTAATCCCCATAATTTTATGCAAGACGCGTCTGCTAATTGTTGTTTTATTAAGAACGAGTAAAAGTCTCATGACTCAAAGTATGACATCATTAACTTCCTGTTTTTCTGAGAAAGTCACGCAACATGCTGCTGACACCATTCCAATAAAAAATATCATGCAATTATTTGAAAAAGAATATAGTTTAAATTACCTAAAAACAAAGAAACAAACAAAAAAAACAAAACAAAACAAAAGAAAAACAAAACATATAGTTTTCCAACAAAAATGATTCCATTTTCTATTTCGAGCGAGAACATTCTTAGAAAGCTTAATCACCGATTGATATACGAACTCAAGGAATGAGGCATCGCATTTGGCAATGCAGTTACAAGATGACGTTTACTTAAAAAAAGCGGTAACAAAACATTGCTATAACAAGGCATATCGATGCTGAGTTGTGCACAGCGTTGTTTTAACAAGAGGTATCGCTAGGAGTAAACAATATCACCATTTTATCCACAAGAAAGTTACAGTTGAGTTCTCAGAAATCAACTGACTGAGGATGGCTATCTGATTGCTATTTTTTTTTTCTTATACACTTGAAGATAGAAACTAAATCTACAAACCCAATCTACCTGATAGAACTCGGTGAAGTAAATTAAAAGTAAGAGCTAAACTTCGGCCGGGATTTCTTAATGTACATTAGCAGCTGTCTGTAAAGAACAAGCACACTAAAGCTAGTAATAAGTAAAACCTACGTACAGGCCATCATAGCTAGTATACTCTGCGTCGCATAGAGAATTGCTAAGGGCTGATATGAACTAATTTAACAACTTTTGAAGAAATGAATCCGAGCCATAAAACTAAAAGCGAACATTAATCAACGAGGAAACGTCCTACTTATTGAATCAACCAATTACATCTTACATGTGGTAAGAATTTCCTGTAGTTCCCGGAAAGGAACCTTTGGAAAATTTAGAAAGTCAGTTTCTTGTGTACTTCTTCATCCGGATACTCTGCTGGATTAAGATCCATTAAATGTGCAATACACTTGAAGGCAATCAACACCACAGTATCTTTGGATTTGAGCACAGTTCCCTTGGTCTCCTCCAATACCTTGACTTTGTAGTGGGCTTCTATCCCGTAAACTTGGTTTCCGATTCGTTTCAACATTTTGCGCTCTTGCCAGCGAAGGATCTCCTTAAGTTCTTTAGAGGAAGTCAAGGTAGTCACCAACTTGACCGCCGTCTCCACGAGAAATCCCAGCATGGGAAAACCACCGAAGATCTCTTTGATGTCACGAATGATTTGTTCTTTATCTTGCAACTGGCTGTATCGCATCAACAGCGCATCTTGCTCCTGGCGGACAGTGCAACGGACATTCCTGCTAATGGCGGGTTGGACTGTGATCACCTCTTGTTTGAGCTGTTCAAGTTGTCTTTCGAGCTGACCGAGAAGTCTTATTCTTTTGCTTTCATCACTTTCTATGTATCTGACAATTTCTTTCGGGGTTTCTTTGGACGACGACGAACCCATGGTGTTAAATGTTTTCAATGGACTGTTGCTCCGAACCTCCGGGTCTGTCAGTGTCATTGAACAAAGGGCGCGACTAGTTCCTTTTATGGACAGTGACGTAGGCTGGGACAATAGATTTTTTGCTATGAGTGACACAAGAGCTACGTTGTTATTTGTAAAGCGTCCGAGCAAAGTCAGACGAGGAAGTTTCAGAAGTTGGCTAGTTTTTCTCGAGAAATTAAATACTGTACTTTCGTCTTCACTTATCGTTCAGCTTAAATATCAATTTTATTTAGCTTTCACGTCACTCTAGCTGCAAAATCTACTTCAGTGAACATCACTGAACCTTAAAAGAATCTTCAAAGAGCTCATTTACTTTTTTAACTCAAGCGGGACAAGCTTCAATCATTTGACATTCCTGAGGCGCGATCCGCATAATCAACTTGGCGGACTGAAAACTTTCTTTTGAGAATGTTATATTATTTCGATTGCCTTGTATTGAAGTCTTTATCAAAAATACTAATTAAAAGTTTAATATTTTCAGATAAATAAAGAATAAATGCTATACCGAGTAATTGCATTGTGACTAAACTTGATAGACAACAAATGCAAGGAAACGATGTTATGTGCTTGTATTATTTCGATATAAATCTATATCATCTTCGGACTAAGGCAGGATACACGTAGCAGAATTTAAATACTGCGAGATTGTGCAACAGTATAATCACGTGAAAGTGAAAAACAAAGAAACGAAACAATTACTCGGTATAGCATTTATTCTTTATTTACTAAAGCTATCAGCAGGTAATGGATTTTCAGATAAAGTTTACGCTAAATCCATTAAACTACCCTGAAACTATATAGCCTCCCACGCAGACGCTCTGAGGGCTCGTAACGACGCGTGACGGCTGGATATATAGGAGGCTACGTTATTTCGAACTCAAAACCATTTTTCTTGGATTTGTTCTTCTGTCATTTACTATTGGTTATTTCGACTCCCGAAATTTACAACTATTTTTCGATTCTCCTGAGAGTTCGCAATGTCGAAGTTCAACTGTAACTGGTGAAAAGAGGCGTCCGCCAAAGTTGTTTTTCCTTTGTTGTAAAAATACTTACTGTTTGTTCCCAGTATGTAAAATAGGGTTTAAATGATAACGTGAAGGTGGCTGACAAGATTTTCCAGCTCTTTCCATCACTTATACTTTCATGGATCAACACAACCACTCTTTTTCAAATGATGCTACGATATTAGTAACACACAAGTACCCAACATAGCACAACGTGGCACAACATAGAAAAGTCGATCGATAAACGCGAAAATACTGACGCTGTGAACTGTCTAACTAAAAGTGAGCTTTCAAGTTCATCAAGCGCTACGTACGATCACAGCAACGACAGTGAATTCGGTGCAGGACCTTCGGCACCAAATAAAGGTGGAAAAAAGAAATCTACAGCAAAAAGCAAGCAGAGATAAGGGAATATTAATCCGTCGCACAAAAAACTCGAAGCAGCCGAACGTCAATCCCGGTCGAATAGGTCATGTTGAATATTCAACAGTCGCCATTAGAAAGGTCATTACAATGCCCCCATTAGATCTGGAAAGAAGCAGACTAACAACAATTTTTATAAAAGTGACGACACATTTGAAATTAAAGACATGTTTCTGTCGTGCAACGACCATCTTCAGTTGAAAGTAGAATTAATTTGAAGTTACATTTGAATTTATAATATGCTAAACAAAGATAAATAACAACGTGAAATAAATTGGGAATCTAACAAAATAGCCAAAGGTAACAAAAAAAGAGTGTACAATGGAACATGTTGATTAGAACGAGAGAGTTAAATTAACGTGATATAATTGCTTATTTAAAGAAGGTTGCTCCCAGGAAATATGTAAGGCCTCTTTTATCTTGACCTGGAATTTTGTGGTCGCACGGTCTATAACTTCAAAACATTCCGCAGAGCAGGAGTTACGGCATGCCTCGGATTGTTGAAGGTGTTTAAAGATATGTGAGGTCCTGTCCCTGTTTAAGTGTTCGCGAATGCGTTTCGAGAGGTGTCGGCTGGTTTCGCCGACATAGCAAGAATTACAGCTTGCACAGGTAAACTTGTAGACAACATTCGAACAGAGTTCAACAGGCACAGGGTCCTTCACACTAAACATGTTACGGATCTTGAAGGAAGAAAAGGCTAGCTTAACATCAAGATTGTTACAATAACGTTTAAGTAATTTACGTAATCTGTTTTGTGCTACAATAGAGAAGGGCCCAACATAAGGTAATTTGAAAAAATGTGTAGGATTAGAGGGAGGACTAGTAGGTGTGTTCGAAAGGGTCTGAGTTTTGTAATATACTGCTTAATGACTCTCTCAACGATATGACTGGGGAAAAGGTTTTTACGTAAGATTAATAACAATTTCTTGATATCCTCATGGAAGCCTATCCATGTGTTGTTGATCTTATACGTTCTGTCAACTAGAGTCCTGATTAAGCCAAGTTTGTAAGAGAATGGGGTAAAACTAAAATAATTAGTTAATAGACCGGTGAACGTTTTCTTACGATAGACCCTGGTAATAGGAGAAAGAGGTTGACTGTTGTCAATCAGAACATCCAAAAAGGGGATTTTTTTATCCATCTCTTTTTCCATGGTGAAACGTATATTGGGATGTCTATCGTTGATGTAGTCAAAAAACAAAGTAGCGTCATGTTCAGTGTCAAATAGACAAAAAGTATCGTCAACATACCGTCGATAAAGTAAAATACTGGAGGCCTTGTAGTTTTCCAACCAGATCCTTTCATGGTGACCCATGAAAAGATTAGCCAACACCGGGGCAAGGGGAGAGCCCATTGCCACCCCATCAAATTGATCAAAAAACGAACCCTTGAACAGGAAATGTGTTTGAGCAGTGGCAATATTAAAAAGATTTCTGAGTTCAGTTTTAGTTAGCTGGAGATCAGGGTTGCCCTTGGAGATGTAGTCAACTGCCAGGTTGACACACTCCTCCAAGGGTATGTTTGTAAACAAACTTTCGACATCAAAGGAAACCATGAACTTTCCCCGATAAAGGCAATTCATTGATTTCACGAACAAAAGTAAAAGTGTCTAAAGCACAATATTCAGATGGGATATGAGGTTCCAAAGAATGCATAAATACTTAGCCAGCTCATAGTTGTATGTTCCAATTTGAAGAAACTATAGGACGGAACGGAGGAGTTGAGTTCGGCTCACGGCCTTATGCATCTTGGGGAGGCCGTAGATTCTAGCAGGTTGAGAGCCAGAGGGATAGATTTTGTCATAAACACAGCGATCCAAATGGGGCCATTCTTTAGAAGCTTCCTGAGGTAACGTTGTAGCCTACCTTCTCTTGACAAGGTGGGGTCTTCCGTGATAGGTCTAAATTTGGAAGTGTCATTGATGATCTTGAGAATACCATTGTCATATGCAATTCTGTCCAGGACCACAACACCATTTCCCTTGTCCGGTTTTAAAATCACGATGTTTTTGTATCTTCTCAAGTCCTTCAAGATTCGGTATTTTTTTACGATCGGCAGTCGTTGGTCGATGTGCAGATACGTAGGAGTGTGCAAGATGAGAAAGGTCAGCCACCAGTTTGGCATCGTGTTGTTTATTAATGAGTTTCTTTGCCATAGTGCGATGTATTCAACTGAAGATGGTCGTTGCACGACCGAAACATGTCTTTAATTTCAAATGTGTCGTCACTTTATAAAAATTGTTGTTAGTCTGCTTCTTTCCAGATCTTTTGGAAAATTTAATCCACGACATAGCAGCTAAATATCCTGGTGGTACCATCATCACAGATCTCCGAAAGTTAGAAAAGGCCTCGATTAAAGCTCGCAAAGCGGAGTTAGATTTGATTTTTTACGTAACTGTCAGACTTTCAACGTATTTCCTAAATTCCTTTGCTTCCAGTTACCGAACGTTTCCCGACAGGATGTTATCAGCATCAGGAAACATCTCCTCAAAAGTGCCATCACAAAACGAACCAAAGAGTACCGAAGGCTTCTCCATGCACGGGATAAGCTATCAACTCAGATCCGCGATGTCCTTAGTAGCATCGACTTATACATTCTTCAGAAAGCGATAAACCGAAATGTTCATCAAGCAGAAGCTAAAGTTATCGAGACCCACACCAGAAAACTTGAAAAAACTCACGAGGAACGCTGTTCTTTCCCTTTACAGCAAACGAGACGGTCACCAACATTTCATCTTGCTGTCTCACATCGGAACATCTTGACATGCTAAAGTTCGGTTTGACACACTCCATATATGTCCACCTAGTATTAGCAAAACTGATGTCTTCACTTGCTTTGAACTCATACATCGCACTATGGCAAAGAAACTCATTAATAAACAACACGATGCCAAACTGGTGGCTGACCTTTCTCATCTTGCACACTCCTACGTATCTGCACATCGACCAACGACTGCCGATCGTAAAAAATACCGAATCTTGAAGGACTTGAAGAAGATACAAAACATCGTGATTTTAAAACCGGACAAGGGAAATGGTGTGTGTGGTCCTGGACAGAATTGCATATGACAATGGTATTCTCAAGATCATCAATGACACTTCCAAATTTAGACCTATCACGGAAGACCCCACCTTGTCAAGAGAAGGTAGGCTACAACGTTACCTCAGGAAGCTTCTAAAGAATGGCCATTTGGATCGCTGTGTTTATGACAAAATCTATCCCTCTGGCTCTCAACCTGCTAGAATCTACGGCCTCCCCAAGATGCATAAGGCCCGTGAGCCGAACTCAACTCCTCCGTTCCGTCCTATAGTTTCTTCAATTGGAACATACAACTATGAGCTGGCTAAGTATTTATGCATTCTTTTGGAACCTCATATCCCATCTGAATATTGTGCTTTAGACACTTTTACTTTTGTTCGTGAAATCAATGAATTGCCTTTATCGGCAAAGTTCATGTTTTTCCTTTGATTGTCCGAGTTTTTGATGTCGAAAGTTTGTTTACAAACATACCCTTGGAGGAGTGTGTCAACCTGGCAGTTGACTACATCTCCAAGGGCAACCCTGATCTCCAGCTAACTAAAACTGAACTCAGAAATCTTTTTAATTTTGCCACTGCTCAAACACATTTCCTGTTCAAGGGTTCGTTTTTTGATCAATTTGATGGGGTGGCAATGGGCTCTCCCCTTGCCCCGGTGTTGGCTAATCTTTTCATGGGTCACCATGAAAGGATCTGGTTGGAAAACTACAAGGCCTCCAGTATTTTACTTTATCGACGGTATGTTGACGATACTTTTTGTCTATTTGACACTGAACATGACGCTACTTTGTTTTTTGACTACATCAACGATAGACATCCCAATATACGTTTCACCATGGAAAAAGAGATGGATAAAAAAATCCCCTTTTTGGATGTTCTGATTGACAACAGTCAACCTCTTTCTCCTATTACCAGGGTCTATCGTAAGAAAACGTTCACCGGTCTATTAACTAATTATTTTAGTTTTACCCCATTCTCTTACAAACTTGGCTTAATCAGGACTCTAGTTGACAGAACGTATAAGATCAACAACACATGGATAGGCTTCCATGAGGATATCAAGAAATTGTTATTAATCTTACGTAAAAACCTTTTCCCCAGTCATATCGTTGAGAGAGTCATTAAGCAGTATATTACAAAACTCAGACCCTTTCGAACACACCTACTAGTCCTCCCTCTAATCCTACACATTTTTTCAAATTACCTTATGTTGGGCCCTTCTCTATTGTAGCACAAAACAGATTACGTAAATTACTTAAACGTTATTGTAACAATCTTGATGTTAAGCTAGCCTTTCTTCCTTCAAGATCCGTAACATGTTTAGTGTGAAGGACCCTGTGCCTGTTGAACTCTGTTCGAATGTTGTCTACAAGTTTACCTGTGCAAGCTGTAATTCTTGCTATGTCGGCGAAACCAGCCGACACCTCTCGACACGCATTCGCGAACACTTAAACAGGGACAGGACCTCACATATCTTTAAACACCTTCAACAATCCGAGGCATGCCGTAACTCCTGCTCTGCGGAGTGTTTTGAAGTTATAGACCGTGCGACCACAAAATTCCAGGTCAAGATAAAAGAGGCCTTACATATTTCCTGGGAGCAACCTTCTTTAAATAAGCAATTATATCACGTTAATTTAACTCTCTCGTTCTAATCAACATGTTCCATTGTACACTCTTTTTTTGTTACCTTTGGCTATTTTGTTAGATTCCCAATTTATTTCACGTTGTTATTTATCTTTGTTTAGCATATTATAAATTCAAATGTAACTTCAAATTAATTCTACTTTCAACTGAAGATGGTCGTTGCACGACCGAAAAATGTCTTTAATTTCAAATGTGTCGTCACTTTTATAAAAAATGCCCCCATTACACTGGCTAACACGCATCCATTAAAATGTGCGGACCTATCAGGAATTAGACCCGTTAATTACAATCTCTAAAAATAATTTTAGTGAAATTCACATATCCCGCCCATCGCCCTAAGATTCGCTCTCTGTCCCATTATGGCACTTTGTGGTATATACTAATTATTAATATTATAAATTTAATGAGTGTAACAATGACTGACGTTTCGAACGTCGTTTCAGAGTCTAGTGATTTTCACAACCTCAGTAGATGATATAAATACTCTGGTCGTTGATGTTATTGGTCAACGAAGTCATGATGTTATTGGTCGACTGTCGGTATCTATCTCATTGGCTGCGAAGACTGTAAACAGTGATTGGTAGGTTTCGGGCCGTTTTATTGTAATGTCTGCTGGTGAAATAGGTCGGTGAGTTGCCGTTATTAAAATAAGTCGGTCAGTCTGTTGTTGATGTCGTCGATAAGTCGTTTGTAGGGTGCGGGAAGTTGTAGGTATGGGTTTAGTGGTCTCTGTTCAAAGTTAGTAAACCGGCTTTCCACTACGATCCATTGGTAGCAATTAATACGTACCGTAGGTAACGCATTCAGCAGACAGTCTCGGTTGATTCTGTGGTTTGTCTGTAAATGGTGTTCAGCAATGTTATTGTTGATCTTACCATTCCTCTAGGGTCTGGCCTTGCTTGTCCAAAAGTTGGGTAGAGCTGTTAATCAAGCGGATCAGAGCTATCAAATCCAAGTGTTCCTCCTCTGTAGAGTATGATTTATTTAGCGAGTTGCCCTATCCCGTTTTATTTTGAGCAGTTTCTTTAACTGGAAAAAAAAACACTAATTAACTTTTCCCACTTTTTAAAATGATTGTTTAATTGGTTTCTTTTCCTGGCAATGTGGAGTTCGATGTTATAAACACGCCTTGTCCTGGCAATAAAACCCTGAAGAGAAGGTAAAACATTCTGGCATTTCTGAGAGTAAATATAACACTTACCCAAAGCAAAATATGATTAAACAAGAAAAAATCGTCTGGAATATCAAACTTACCAAAAATTATATCTTCTTCTTTAATGTTTTCAACAAAGATGTTATAATCACGCAACCAAGACAAGACATGTTTCCAAAATTTAGATGATACTTTACAGGAAAAGAGTAAATGCTCTAAGGATTCAACCTCTGTTTGGCAGAAAGCACAGGTAGGCGAATCAGCCATGCCGAATTATTTTTGGCCCTGCCCATCTTTAATTTTCAACAACTAAAGCCTGGTCTTCACTTATTACGCGTTTTCATGGAACCGTGCTCGGGAAGGGCGCTTGTATGATTTGTGCAAAATGCATCACTCTTAACAACTAAAGCTTGGTGAATAAATCCCACAAGACGTCATAGTGTGATGAGAACATCCCGCATTAATCTGTTTTTTTATTTATTTATTTATTTATTTATTGCTAATGCTTGGAAAATTAATTGCAGGTCAAATCCCCAGACAGCGTCTCTAAAAAGGAAAAACGCAGATGGTACATCTTTTATCATGGAAATCGAAGAGATTTCTCAACACCGCCGATATGAAACACCTATCTTTAGTGATGCAGTGTACAGTTATCGTTTTGAAAGGTTGGTGGGCATCATAATCTACTGCGAGGCTGTGACGGTGTGACTAATATTGCAGATGACCTGGGTAATCTGAATTCACATTTGTCTTCGTTCAATGTCAGACCTGTCTCCCTCAATCAATCGAGCACAGCCAAGAGCTTCTTATGGTGCTGCTCCTCCCCTCGCCCATAAATAATAATTCATGAACGAGGGGAGGAGCAGCAGGTACGTCTGGGAAAAATCCTAGCTGTAGTCTTGCATGTATTGCAAATAAGATTCGGGAACATTACAATGACAAAGATCACAGGAGCAATAATCCTTCAACACGACTTCTTGGGGAACTGGCAATTGCACTAGCCAAGTATTGTTAAAAACTAGTAGGTACTTTAGAAATCCCAGATGAATCAGAAGCACAGAAGCTGAAGAGGAAGGCCTTGGGAAAAGCAGATCTACATTTATGGTATGCTGGAACACTGTTTAATAAGGTGGATACCAATTTAATTGAAGTTTAACAACTTAAAGAGAACAATCAATTAATTAATGTTACTGCATGGACAGTGGCATATGCCATTGCATTCCATGCTTCTCTTCTCTTTGAGAAGTACAGGACTGGGTTTGATATTTTGTCACTTCAAGCAAGAGAGTCCAAGCATTTAGGAATAAAATATGATTTGATGTTGACTAATTGCTCCAGATCAACTGGTTCACTTGGAAAGTGGTGAGAAGTAATGAGAGCTAACTATCACCCTATGCCATCACCCTATGTATCACATTATGATTCAAGGACGCCATCTCAAGTAGCAAAGCCTGACTACTGTCAGCGTGGTCAAAGAAAGTGTTACCCTCAAGAACAGTTCTGTGATTTTTGTGGGGAATGTGGAATTGTGCTTGAATGTGCTTCAAAGCAGGAACAAATACAAATGGCATTTGAGATTATGATGCCAATTGGCAACTCCTTGTGTGAGATTCCCAGATCCACCATCACGTGACCAATATGAAAAGTTTGTCCATGGGAAAGGGCAGCAAAGTTCAAGGCATATCGATGCACAAGCACTATCTGTTGCAGAACTGAAACAGAAATCAATGAAAAGATGCCCCAGAACAGGCAGCAAATAAGAAACTTGAGGGAGGCTTAGCAGGTGAAATGTTATAACCAATTGAAAATAGAAAATATTGTTGGTTGCAGAGATAGTCATTGATTGTAGCAAGGCAATGACTTTCAATGGGATTATTGCAGGTAATTCATTAAGATTTGCCTCTCTGTCTGACAATGTTGGAGTTTTCTTAACCCTTTAAAGTCCATATCTAATTTTTCTTAGCATTGTGTGCTTTTGTATTGCACTAGCAATCGATTTTGCTGATTTTTCTTCCCTACGATAGAGATAATAAGTTCAGCCCTGTGTCATTCTTGTTACTGTTAATACAGTGATTCCTTTTTATTGTTAACCAAATATTTTTATACGTAAATCGTCGTATTTAGTCCGTATAAATTATTATATAAGTATTTGTTTAAGTTTCCTTTCAAAGATTTTTGCCTTCCAAAAGTTCAACCCCTGACATCCTCGTTCATGGGAGCTGAGCAACAACTTGATATGGGTGTTGGCTAGGTTTACATGATAGAGCGGTTTTCAATTTTTTTCCAAAGTAATTAGCGAATTGCTTTGGTTTCGCATTACTTCACTCAGCGATTCAAAGGTTTTTGCCTTCCAAAAGTCCAACCCCTGACATCCTCGTTCATGGGAGCTGAGCAACAACTTGATATGGGTGTTGGCTAGGTTTACATGATAGAGCGGTTTTCAATTTTTTTCCAAAGTAATTAGCGAATTGCTTTGGTTTCGCATTACTTCACTCAGCGATTTGTTCAAAATTCTACCGCCACTTTTTCAACCAATCAGAAGTGAAACCAAAACCAATCGTTGCTTGTGCGTACACCTTTTCCCGCGCTTTGTGTTGGGTACGTGTAATTACTTCGAGTTTTATTTGCTTTACTGGATTTTCTCCTTCCTTTTTGATTGGCCAAAGTAATATAACTTGGTCTAGTCGTTCTAGCGCTGGAGCACCAATTGGGGACACTGTCAAATGAAATTAGGAATTAACGCAAATCAAGTCAAATGTTGGTTTTTGAGGAGAGAGGGAAACCGGAGTACCCGGAGAAAAACCTCTCGGTACAGAGTACAGAACCAACAAACTCAACCCACATATGACGCCGAGTCTGGGAATTGAACCCGGGCCGCATTGCTGGGAGGCGAGTGCTCTCGCTGCTGCGCTATCCCTGCACATTGATCCGCTACTCAGTGGTTTCGCTTTGTTTCGCTTTAGCCTCCTCCAGTTAGCCCCGTAACTATTCGAGTTCGCCCCCTTCTCCCCACGTGTTTCGACTTCAACTACCTTTCCCTTCCGAGAGTCATACGTATGATCTCCCTCATAAACAGTAGAATGTTGACGTAAATGAAATTTTCCATTCGAGATAAGCCAAATGGAAACACACAAAGTGCGTTTCTATAGAGCTCTATTCTTGCGTGAGTCTTTAGATTTTAGTAGAATTCATAAAGTGAAGTCTATTGTGACGTGACTTGAACAAAAAATCACACGCGTGAAGACTATTGTGGTCTATTGTGTATGCCGGCCGGTTGTTATTCGAGTACGATTGTTCAGTTTTGAAGGACTAGCGTAAGTATATTTTTCTTTTATTACATGGCTACAATATTAATAGTACGCGCGCTCTGATTGGCTGCTGAGCGGGC